>NW_003303683.1:521738-523555 GCF_000142945.1 Phytophthora infestans T30-4 | reverse complement strand
GTCTCTTGTTTACGAATGGGCTCGTTCTCACGATGCATCGGACTGACAAGGTGACGTGAAAATCTCTTCCACTTTAACAGCCTCAACCTCGTCATCGGAATGAGTCATAGACGATCGTTCAGCAGCAGCAGCAGCTGTAAGAGAAGAAGAATTAAAGCTCGCGGCAGATTGCTCGTGACGGTTCTCTCGAGCATTCTCCTCCTTGTTCTTAAACTTGAAGCACTGCTCAATGACATGACCAGACTTCTTGCAGTAACGACATCGCTTGCAAAACGACGAAGAAAAAGCAGAACGGCGGTTTCTAGTGCCCCCTGAGTCAATTTCCATTGGCTCGGGTTTGTTTTCCTAAACACGCAAAGGCGTGGCTTGCTGTTGGTGCGAATTGTTATTGGACTGAGAGCGTGATCGATCCTGAACAAGAACGATGGACGATAGTTCTTACCGCGGACATGGTGCGATCGATCATACTCCAAGGCATCTTCATTGCCGGCGACACTGTTGTACAGCAACTATATTGCACCTCTTTACGCGTAGGACTGACGAGTCCACGTGTGAAGTAAGTGATCTTGTCAAGCTCACTCATGCCGGCCACCTGCAAGATGGCTTCACGGAAGTGAGAGATGTAATCTTTCAAGCTAGAACAATTTTTCTGCTTGAGCGCGTACAATTGGTCACGCAAACGCTCTTGCAAATCCGGAGGCACAAATTCAGCGGTTAGCCTGGCCATAAGGTCCTGCATGCCCTTGATATCACGCTTGTTAAGCTTGTACCAAGCGGCAGCATTTCCTTTAAAGCTCGCAGTAGTAATGGCCAAAATTCGAGAACTTTGTTTGTTGTTGTTGTTGTTTTGCCAATCGATGTTTATGACTTCAAAGAACTGAGCAAGTTGCTCGAAGTCCATCTCAACAGAGTCTCCCATCTTGCCATGAAACTCAGGCTGACGGATACCTTCCACTCTCACTTCACGCTTACCGATGACTTCAAGCAGTTGTTGCTGCTTGTCAACCGTTTCGATGAGTTTCTGCGTGATAGCGCCAGTAGTCCATCCTTGAGGATTTAAGAAAGTCATGGTTAGCTGTCGAATAATTCAGCGATGAAGTACCGAAAAAGGTTGTCGGGTACAGATGGACAGCGACGAGAGGTGCAGATCTGAATTTGATCCAGTTCTTATAGACCAGACACTTACAGCACACACGCAATCAGCGATAACGCAGATAAGGGATGCAACAAAAGGTGCAGGTACTGACTTGATCCGGTTCTTATATACCAGACGCTTAGTGCAGTACACACGCAAAATTGTCTAAGTGCGCTGAAATAAGGTCGAAGCGAAGAAACCCGACGAATTTGGAGGCGAAAAAACAACGACACACGCATACGAGCGGCTTTCCACGTGTCGCGTAGCGACTAGAGAATGAAGGACCCCCAAAAACAGCAAGTGCTACCAGATGTCACGACTGGTGGGAACACGGCGGAAAGAAACAGCGACGAGGGAAGGGTCGCGTGGCGAGGAGCAAAGCGAAGGAGGAGAGTCTAACGATAGGGACTCGAAGGGAAGGCGCAGGAGGCTACTGATGTGCCTCGAACATGGTAAACTGGAAAGTGAGATTGAAATGGTTAGTTGTTCGTCGGCTACGAGGAATTGCTTGTTAGCATTCCCCTCGTTTCCTATGTAAGTATATAAATTTTACTATACTAGATTCTATGCAGTCCTTGAGTCGAATCTTGAAGTAGCGTAGCGTAGTAGTGAACCGCGGTTCATTTGAACCGGGTCAGAATCTTCATAGTGAGTTTAAATGAAAAAATAATGATCGTCATTG
>NW_003303683.1:512492-520856 GCF_000142945.1 Phytophthora infestans T30-4 | reverse complement strand
TTGGACTAGGGCGAGATGTCTCCATACTTTCTCTGGCGTGTGCTCTCTCTGAGTGCGTACGCACCGCACGCAAGAGAGCGAGGTTAGCCTGACGAGCTTCCTCGGCCACACGCTCATGCTCTGCCATATTCGCCTTGATCTGGGCAGTCTTGTTCGTGCGTGCCATCCTCGGGGCGTGGGGGGGGGGGCTGCCACGTGTCTCCCTAACTGGTGGCTAGGAATCAAAAGAAGAAAATGAGAGTAATTTAAACCGTTAAAACTCTACCTGGACAATACCTGCCGGTATACCTGGACAATACCTGAGTGATAAAACCTGGACAAGAGGGGTGCCGAAGTATTTTTCGCCAAAAATGGTCACTAGGCGGTATGTCTACCCTAACCCTTTTCTAATACTTCGTAAATACTCCTGTAAAAAGAGTAGTTGTCTTACTAATTCGTTTCATTATAGGGCTTTGCCCCAATAATAATGGAATATATAAGCTCCTGTCAGAAGGCTGTCTTAGAGGGGTTAATGTCGGGTACGGAAGCAATCACTCAAATGACAGGAGCAATAAAGGTGTAATGAACTCACATAGCATTTAAAATCGTAAATGACGACTACTACAAAACCTGGTATTTAGTGACAAGAACAATGATCGTACAAAAGGCGTCATGAACTCACAAAGCATTCAAAGTCGTAAATGACGACTACTACAAAGCATTCATTGGACTGGTATCGCACGGAGCGGTAAATGTCTCGACACATCGGACGAGTGTAATGGATGACGTTCTTCTGACTTGGAAAGGATGAACCTCATTCCGAGTTTACGCGCGCAGGTGGCGGTAGGTGCTGGGCTTCGTGAACGTCTGAGTAGCCATCTGAGAAGCTTGGGTAGCTGACTTCTCTGGGGCTAACGAAGCGATGGCACTCGTTCCCTTCGAGTAGCTGTCCGTGTTGGTGCCCTTCTTCACACTTATGCCGGCACCAGTATTCAAACTAGCACCAGCGTTGAGACCGGCACCAGAACTGAGGCCCGGCATTAGCGTTGAGGCTGGCACCTGCGTTGAGTCCGGCACCAGCATTGAGACCTGCACCAACCTTGAGACCGGCACCAGCATTGAGGCCGGCACCAGCGTTGACTCCGGCACCAGCGTTGACTCCGGCATTCGCTTTCAATCCTGCATTGGCGTTAAGACCCGCACCGGCGTTGAGGCCAGCACCGACGTTAAGTCCGGCACCAGCATTGAGGCCGGCACCAGCGTTGAGTCCGGCACCAGCGTTGAGTCCGGCACCAGCGTTGAGTCCGGTGTTCGCTTTCAATTCTGCATTGGCGTTAAGACCCGCACCGGCGTTGAGGCCAGCACCAACGTTGAGACCGGCACCAGCATTGAGACCGGCACCAGCATTGAGGCCGGCACCAGCATTGAGCCTAGCACCAACGTTGAGACCGGCACCAGCATTGAGACCAGTACCAACGTTGAGACCGGCACCAGCATTGAGGTCGGCGCCAGCCTTGAGACCAGCACCAGCATTGAGCCCAGCACCAGCGCTGAGTCCGGCGTTCGCTTTCAATCCTGCATTGGCGTTAAGACCCGCACCAGCGTTGAGGCCAGCACCAGCGCTGAGGCCAGCACCAGCGCTGGGTCCGGCGTTCGCTTTCAATCCTGCATTGCCGTTAAGACCCGCACCGGCGTTGAGGACAGCACCAACATTGAGACCGGCAACAGCATTGAGACCAGAACCAACCTTGAGACCGGCACCAGCGTTGAGTCCGGCGTTCACTTTCAATCCTGCATTGCCGTTAAGACCCGCACCGGTGGTGAGGCCAGCACCAGCGTTGAGACCGGCACCAGCCTTGAGACCAGCACCAGCGTTGAGTCCGGGACCAGCGTTGAGTCCGGCGTTCGCTTTCAATCCTGCATTGCCGTTAAGACCCGCACCGGCGGTGAGGCCAGCACCAGCGTTGAGACCGGCACCAGCCTTGAGACCAGCACCAGCGTTGAGTCCGGGACCAGCGTTGAGTCCGGCGTTCGCTTTCAATCCTGCATTGCCGTTAAGACCCGCACCGGCGGTGAGGCCAGCATCAACGTTGAGTCCGGCACCAGCATTGAGACCAGCACCAACGTTGAGACCGGCACCAGCATTAAGGCTGGCTCCAGCGTTGAGTCCGGTGTTCGCTTTCAATTCTGCATTGGCGTCAAAACCCGCACCGGCGTTGAGGCCAGCACCAACGTTGAGACCGGCACCAGCATTGAGACCAGCACCAACCTTGAGACCAGCACCAGCATTGAGGCCGGCACCAGCGTTGAGTCCGGCGTTCGCTTTCAATCCTGCATTGGCGTCAAGACCCGCCCCGGTATTGAGACCTGCACCAGCCTGAAGTTCAGCATTCGCCTTGAGGCCTGCGTTCGCGTTGATGCCGGCACGAGCATCGAGACCGGCGCCGGCGTTGGCATTACCGTAACCATGTGCACCGAGACCAGCATTTGCGTTGAGATCCACTCCCGTAGCGCCGTAGCCACCAGCACCAGCCTTGAGACCGCCAAGTGCCTTTAGAAAAGACAGTCCGCCATATCCACTTATCCCCGCGGACGCGCCTTCATATCCGTCTGTGCCGACACTAGCACCTCCGTAGCCACCGTCAGTGTTGTGGCTCTTCGGCAATAGCCAGCCAAACGTCTCCGCCGCCTCCGTCGTCGCATCCACTGTACCACCAGAGAACGCCACAGCTGCCGCACACAATGCATAGATCGTCTTGCTGAACATCATCTTGGTCGTAATTGGAGTAGCTTGCTTGATCTGGAGTGACTTAGTCGAAATTGAAGAGTGAGCTCTAAGGCAGCCCACTGCGAGCAGCCCCAGCGCTCAGACTAGATGGCTGGTAACTCGAACAGAACAATCTGTCCTGCCCGCGTGTAGTCTAAAGCAGAGGGAATAGCCACTACCATTCCTATGCCACATGATTATCAGGTATTTGTAAGCTACATCGATCTATTTATCAGGTTCAGTGCTAGTATTTTAAAGTGTCATTCTCGGATAAGATCTGCGCAAACACGCAGGCATCACAAAAACAGCGAGACCGGATGGTGGCAAAACGGTGAAGCGGTATGGAATTACAAGGGACATTTCCGATGACGAGAATTCCCGCGGGAATTACAGTTTTGATGCATCGAGCGTGTCGTTTGGCTGTAGCAAACTACGGGTCAAATATGAATAACTCACGGGCGGGTGGATCGAGATCCACGCCGGCAAGGTCATAAAATGCTGTTATTTTAGTGGTAAGTGAATCTCATGCTCCTACTTTTAATCACCAGCGCAGGTTCGACCTTTCAATAGCTGGAGCGAGCGTGACGTTCATCATCTAACTTTTTTGTCTTCTAGCCGTCTTAACAGTCGGAAATCCAAGGTCATCATTATCCATCGACTTGCAGTATGGTCGTTAGTGTTTACCAGATAGCTATTCTAGAGAGCACTATAAGCTCTCTCTAGAAGCAGAAAGCATTCCATGCATTTTACCAGGTCAGATCAACACACATGGCGCATTTCCTTTTCTAAACTCTTCAACATCACGCTCTCAGTGAGTCACCGATGGAGTAATCCTTGTGTCGGTTTGACGATTCCCATTACTCCAACAGGTACGGTGTGGCTTTTTGGCTTTTTGGTAAGTTTCGTACGCCTTTTTTATTATTATGGAATGCTACACAAACAATTTATCCGAAACTGGTAAATGAAAGCTGGGGGCTGGGATATCATCGGGTTTTTAAAAGCGTCACCGAATACGCTATGCCGAACCATTCCGTTCATGTGATACCATATATATGGTATGAAGAATTTTTTTTAAGGACCTAGAAGCCTTTACTTCGTATAATTACGGAACAAACATAAAAGCTTCAAGTGCTGAAGATTTAAAAATACACACTACTTAAGATCAGATGCGCTATCACGTGGTCCCTCCACCGTTCGAGCGGCTTCGTTTTCTTACGACGGACTTCTTAACGTTCATCAAGTACTGCTTGAGCCCTTTATCACAATCCGCGTTCACATCGGACGGTGTTAGCTCATCTTCATCAGGCCCAAGTCACTCATATCTAAGGTCTCATAACTACTTGCAGCAAGGGCCGGTGTTTGCTGATGCAAATTTGGTCTCAGACGAAACGGTGTATTGCGTTCTTTGTCGAGAAATTTCCATAATCCAGTACTAGTGCACTATTCTTTAGAATATGTTACTATCAAAATATACTGTTTCCAGTACATTTTAAGTTCGTGTTTTAATTTTTACGAACTTAAGCTAGTCGTTACTCCTGATTCGGCACGCGCTCGCTGCGTCGTGTAGGTAGTCTTTTGCGCCGCCTTCCTCTTGTTGGTTGGTAAAGCCACACGAAGTCGATGGTCTCTAACTCCAAGTCGACTCCCCCCCCCACGGGGGGGGGGGGGGGTTGGCGGGCTCCCATGTTAATATGCGATCACCAAACCATTGCACCAGAAAAAACGCTAAATTAATGACACAGCGCTTGGCGTAGAGGTGTTCTGCATCGTAGAGCTCTTCGTAGGGTTTTGTAAATCTTGAGATGTAGAAGGATCCGTCTACCTTTCGATTGAAGTTCCTAACGTGTTTTTTGCGCTTGTTGTGCGGCGGCATCTCGATAAAACCAAAATGAGGCTTTACATCTCCAGATGTCAATGTAGATCTTAGCTTATTTTGTCTAAAGCATGATAAGACGAGTTGGGGACTCTCCTGAATCGCTGCACAATTAGCGTGAATACACGGAAACATTTCATCTTGCCAGTTCCCGCATGTGCATTCTCGAGCTGAAAGAGCAACAAGTTATCAAGCGTGAATATGCCCGTGTTGATTTTGAGGACCAAGGTGTTGAACAGAGTAGGCACCTTCCATGAGAGGAGTAAACCTACACATTCCGGCAGCTGTAGCTCTATCCATGCGTTGTCGCTGAAAAACCGGAACTAAATCTGACTCCTGTTTTTATCGTAGCCAATTTGCCGCTATTTGACGTTTCTCAGATGTAAGCTCGCTCAGCTTCTTGCAGTACATTTGAGAGGCAGATGTGCGTACTTAAACAGTATACTGGATTTTACGTGGCGCGAACTTACCGGGGCTGTACCGTAGTATCGGTGTCAAGTGTCACCTCCTATATTGACCAATCACAGCCGTGAATTGGATCTTGGCCAAGTAGAATTTGCAGTGTTTTGTCAAGTGCCCCCCCCTTGAAGCCAGTGCGGCATAACTGGAACTACCGCAGAGCAGCGAAGAGACTAAGGACCAAAATGCGGGTGCCGTGGCAACGAGGCGGGCGGAAGCAGAAGCAGTTTAAGCTCATGTCGGAGACCTTTGCATTTAAAGCTGCCGCACTTCACCTGTTTGAAACGCGCACCATGCGCGTCGTGATTTGGTCCTTGTGACCTGCAATTTTGCAGCATTAGTTTTGGTGAACAGAGCTCAGCTAATGAGCCTGTGATGCTGATGTGGGACGACTTCAATGCGCATTGGACGCCTGAAGTCGTTGCATTTGCTCTTGAGAAAAATGTCGTTCTGCAACGCATTCCCCCTGGATATACGCACTGCTGTCAACCAGCAGACATAGCATGGAATAAGCCCCTAAAGGACCGGATTGAAGCGTAGAAGAGCTGACTACCGCTTTAAAGGCTTTATCGTGGCTAGCCGACTGTGTAGGAAATGTTTTCTGGCACGACGACGTCGTCGATAGATACATTTACAGAGATTAGAGCTAGCTACAACAACACAGTTCTTGATTCAACCATAATTAGCACCTTGAGCTTATCCTGATCATTAGATTTGTCGGTACGAGAGGGGGGGACACTTTCCACTGATATTACGGTACTGTTTTTCAAATCCAAATCTGAATTAACTCGCCGATTTTCAGAATCCAGTACACTACCGAATTCCTCGATGAGTTGCCCCCCCGTGGTACATCAGCAAAGGGGGCCAACTCATCGATGAAGACCCTTCCAACACATGCATATCATTGGTTAAAACTGCACGGATCTTCTGGCGGGCGCTCGCCGCCAGCCATTGCAAGTTTCGATGGTTCGCGCACGCATAGCGACTGGGCAGTAAGAAAAATGGATACTCTAGGAGGCAAGGAAAAGGTTCCTGTACCTGACCGAGCAGACATCATATCGTGGCTTGTCAACTCGTGGGAATCGATTTCAAGTGAGTCAATTGTGAAAACGTTTGCTTCAATTGGTTATGGAGTACAACAGACATATAGTGGGCTCAATCAAGACGACCAGCAAGGGCAAAGTGTACCTGGCGAAGAAGGAGAAGACGAAGAGATAGATTTATCAGATTTAGTGCTGCATGTTAGGCTCTAAAATGCTCTTCCACGTCCGTTAGCATCAAACAACGAACAATCCCCTTGTTGCGCTCAGATCGACGGCGTCTCTGGCTGTTATCAGACTTTCGTAGGTCCTCGACGACTGTAGTCATTTTGTTTTCGTATGCAGCGCTCAATCGTAGTAGCCGGCGGGGTAAATACCCTACATGACATGCTTGCGATCCCGAACGAATGACGTACGCTTCAGCACATACTAAATTTGCCATAAAGATTCTTACCATGCTCTTCCTACCAGTGTCGGCTGCAAGTCTGTGATTGGACGTTAATCGGGTGGGGGGGGGGCCAGCTCATCGAGGAAGTCTCTTCAAACGTTGCCCATCATTTAGTATAGGAAACCCGGGTGGGGGGGGCCAACTCTTCGGTGAAATTTGAGGGGGCCAACTCATCGAGGAATTCGGTAGTACTGGATTATGGAAATTCCTCGTTCTTTGTCTGCCAGCTCAGCTGCAGCACAAACGAGGGCATCACACGCCCCCGAAATATCAGCTGATATCAAATGCGGCATCCTTTTCGCAACGCTGGGGTCGAGCAGCGATATATACGTTAGTTCACTTTTGTGTAGTTCTCCAAACCGATTGTTAAAGAGATTCAGCTTAATCGCTCGACATTCATTCATCATGAACACTGTTTCGTCCACATAACTCTCATCCCCAGCAGTAAGCTTGCGTGAAAAAATGACTTGGAGCGGTAGCAACAAGTGTCCCATCCGAGAGCGTTTTCAGAACTAGTGGGAATTTCGTGACGGTGAAACGTAGCCCTTTGACACCCGCAATGATTCGTGATCTAGTATTTGTGTCTAAAACCTGGCGTAAGTACTTCGACACCTGCTGAATTGTGACGCGTTGGCTAGAATCTAGAATGTGTCCGTCAATATCATAGCTAACAATCTCTTCAACATAAAGAGCGCTCGTTTCCTCCATTCATTACTTACAATACCGATGCAAAATGTTATGACATCCTTCTGCAAACCAATGCTGTCCTTGAGACACCAGGGCGTTCCTTTGCGCTTTGTTAGCTGCTATACCAACCATGTCGGCTCCCCTCGTCTTTACGAGAGAGTAATGGTAGTATATACACAATTCACATTACTGTGTTGTCTCGACGAGCAATCTTATCGAAGATCAACTCGATACGATTAAAGTTCTGGTAATCATGATGTTACGCATAGTAATCTGCAGTGCGTCAATCTTTAGCTACCAGTCTACAAGAAGTAAAGCTCACCTACTGCTGATGTCGTTGCTAGCCGAAGGTCAGATGTGGATATTGTACAGGTACGTTTTTAAAAATCTTATTTCGATCACCTGGATCTTTGTGATGACTGGTGAGAGCACGGCGCAGCGGAACAGCGACGAGGGAAGCGTCGCGTGGCGAGGAGCGAAGCGGAGGAGGGCGGCGAGAGTCCAACGATGGGGACCCGAAGGTAAGGCGCAGGAGGCTACTGATGTGCCTCAAACATGGTAAATGTGAAATTGAAATTGAAATGATTAGTTATTTGTCGGCTACGAGGAAGTGCTTGTTAGCATTCCCTTCGTATCCTATGTAAGTATATGAGTTTCACTATACTATATTCCAGGTAGTCCTTGAGTCGAATCTGGAAGTAGCGTAGCATAGTAGTGAACCACGGTTCATTTGAACCGGGTCAGAATCTTCATAGTGAGTTTAAATGAAAAAAATAATGATCGTCATTGCGGTTCCATGTTTGGCAATACTCGTCCAAACATGATGATTGCCTTCCGGTCAGGCGTGTGTCTGCCTGGCCGCTCATTGGCAACTTAAGAAGACAGTTGGCAGTCAGCAAAGACAAGTAGTAGCACATTTGCGGAAAAAAGGACGCATAGGTACCAACGTCATGACCATCGCTGGCTGTGACGTTGGTGCGTCGCTACATCCTCCCGGACTTGACTTCTCGTTGATGCTTGTTGAAGTCGGAAACGAGAACCTTCCAATGCGACCCATGGCGAATATCTATTTAGCGCTCCCAAGTTGCTTCGTAATCCGGCAATCTGTGCC
>NW_003303683.1:502280-511971 GCF_000142945.1 Phytophthora infestans T30-4 | reverse complement strand
TTCTATCTACTCACAGAGATTGACTCCCAGTCCGTTTGCTGCTGATATTTATTGAGAGTGAGGATCAGTAAGATAATCTATTGGAAAGAAATACCTTAATTATTAATCAGCAGTCAACGCTGATATTTATTGAGAATGAGGATCAGTAAGATAATCTATTGGAAAGAAATACCTTAATATTTAATCAGCAGTCAGCGATTGCAATTGTTTGTGTCGTTAGTTTCCTTATTTGTGTTGGAAACTCAGTGTCTGCAATATTGGTTCGCGTCGCGTATACTCCCCCATACTTTTGGCTGGAGCGGTCTGAGGTATCAACTTTTGCGTCCTCCCTCAAAACACCCATGCTTATAGCTGTAGCGATGTCAGAAAGATCTACCACGAAGGGAGAACTCCCATAATTCGGAGGCGGCTTTCGAGGCATGGTACGCTTAGGGCAAAAGCGGTTTTGCTGAAGGCAGCATAAATGTAGCTTTGATTAGAGTTAGGTACGGATCGAACTTTATCATTTTCTACTGATTGCCGTCTTTTCTGCGCCGCGTTGGGGACAGATCAGTAGTTTTCTACTGACCGATGGTATTTCCTCTGTCGGGTCACTCTTTATGTAACATAAGGCACACTGGATTGTACCCCTTTACATGCAGAATGGTCGTGAGTGCTGATCAGATTGCTATTTTGGAGAGCACCTAAAGTTCTCTCTAGAAGCAGAAATCGCTCACGGTCAAGTTGACGATCTGCAATATACTATTTTACCAGCACATGCGCAGCTTTAAGCATTTATTTCTAAGCTTTCGCTCTCAGTGAGTATACCGATTACTTATATACATGAATTGGTACATGTAGCAAAACAATTTAGCCGTAAAAACGGTTTTAATTAGGTATAGCCAACCTGGAACGTTTATAAACCAAACATAATGTTCATTGCAAAGGGTACGATGCACTAAAAGCGAGCAGTATGTCACGGTACACAGCTAGAAGGAGGACTCGCCATTCTTGCGGACTGCATTCAAAAGGCTTGTTTGCTGCACACGACGCACACCACGCCCAAGCAACTACGATTAGCTAGCTTTGCACCCGTAGAAGCCTCCATCTTCCGGCCATACCAAACCAGTCCATACTCAGGCGTTCTAAGTTCTCCCGACGAGACATTTCTTATGCGCTCCAGCACTTCCTCCGAGATTCCTAGTAGTGGATGTCATGTATCGGTACATTTGTACGTACTAAGAGTATCTCCACCGGTGCGTCGCTATATCTATAGACTCGTTATCTTCCGATTGGCCGAAATGTTTTTGGCGATAGACACCGAGAGGCATCACTCACCAATCTGTCGCTATGTCGAGAAATCGTCTTCTGCGAGAAGCTCTTGACGACGAGGAAGAGGCGTACGTCTGCTCGCTACTTTTGACCCCTCGCGCACCGAAAAAGAGAAAACACGGCGGTTCACAGCCCGGCAAGGCTGCAAATGTCGACAGAGACTTCACTGCGGCTAATGAGATGCTTGTGCGGCGATACTTCGCCGAAACGCCACTCCACGACAGCAGGACATTTATACGTCAGTATTGCATGTCAAAGGCACTATTCATGAGAGTCCACGACGAGCTGATTTCGCATTATCCGTATTTTAGTCAGCGCTTTGATGCAACTGGCAAACCAGGAATTAGTAGCTTGTTGAAAATTACTGGAGCGTTTCAGATGTTGGCATACGCGAAGGCAGGGGATGAGATGGATGAAGTCTGCTCTATCGGAGAATCTACGGCATTTGAGATATTAGATGAGTTCTGTTTTGCCGTTGTAGAACAATTTGTTCCAACGTACCTGCGAGTACCGACAGAACATGACATTTCAGCTTTGCTGGACGTGAATAAAGCGAGAGGTTTCCCGGGAACGATAGGCTCGATTGATTGCATGAAATGGGAGTGGGCGTAATGCTCTTGAGCACACGCTGGTCAATACAAAGGACGCGAAAAGAAACCTACTGTTGTTTTAGAAGCAATTGCATCAGGGGGTCTGTGGATTTGGCATGCTGACTTTGGAGCAGCAGGTTCCAACAACGACATCAACGTTCTCCAAAGATCGTCATTTCTACGACGATTGCTTCACGGTAAAATTCCTCGCGTTACGTACAAACTTGGCAAGACAAAGCGCGACCCTTCGTTATTGCTTGCCGACGGTATTTACCCGAATTGGTCGGTATTTGCCAAAGGTATAGCAACGCCAACCTCACAAAAAGAGAAAAACTATACGAAACTTCACTCCGCTCTACGGAAAGACGTTGAAAGAGCATTCGGCGCTCTTCAGCGACAGTGGAGGATACTTGCTTTGCCTGCGCGGTTCTGGACTGTTAAAAAGCTTGAAGAAGTAATGCATTGCTGTATTATTTTGCATAACATGATAGTGGAGTCGCGGCACGATTTACTTCATGTCGTGTATTTTTCAGATCCGCCTGAACCAGAGGAATCGCAATCTGATTGTCCTATCACCTCAATTACAGACGTCATCGATGCATTTAGCAATATTGACAACGAATACGAGTACATCAAGCTTCAGAAAGAGTTGGTAGAACATGCTTGGGAAAAATAAAGGCAATGCATTATAAAAAAAATACACTGGCTTCATCAAACTCTGGTCACAAATCTGCAATCTCAGCAATGCTGTTTTCTTGCGATTCACTCGCAACGCCACTTGACTCCTGATTGAATTCCACCGGGATCTTAGTTTCAGCAGCAGAAACCTGGTGGGTTTCACTCGTCTCGTCGTCGCTCTGCTTCGACTCCGCGAATTTTTTCATCATTTCGGAGAGTTTATTTTGACGCAGAAATTTGAAAAACTGAGCGCGTTGATCAGGGCCAGCATCGGGCATGTTGAAGAGCTCGATGGTTGCCCACTCGCTCAAAATGTCGTTCTTGCGCTCCATTGATCTTGCGATCGATTTAGACGCAGCGTACTGTATCTCAAGTGGTTTCCCCTCCTTCAGCGATTGGATCGCTGCTTTTGCACCTTGGGAACGCTTGGCATCCCTCGTTTCAGCAGCATTTCCATCAGCAGGTCGCTTCTTGTTCACACTCGCCGTCCACTTCGGCTTCCTCTTAAGCACTTCGTATGCAGCAGCAACAGAAAACCCCTCTCCTTGATGAGCCTCGTATAACTTCAGAGCGTCTTCAAATCTGTCTTCTTCTGTTTTCCCACTTTCGTTTTGTCCAACAACAACAACCAAACAAACAACAAGCCGGCTCACCTCTCGATTGATGTCTGACCATCGGTTTTATAAGGCGATGGGAGGGCGCTTGCTTCCTGGTACTATCGTACGATATGACTGCAAGATTAGCGTCCAAAGGTTGTCCGCCTTCTGATCGGCCCCTGCGATTGGGTTCTGCGACGTAGCGCACCACGTCGTGCACAGGGCGGCGTCTTCCTTGTCCGACCAAGCTTTTCCTCGAGGCATTGTTCGTTTGCAAGTGAACCAACCTCGAGTTAGGCCCATTACAGGAAGGACTTCTCGGTGGTTCGACCATTTAACCAGCGGGAGGCTCGCCGTGCACGTAAACGCGCCAAGAAAGAGGTGCGCCAGCATCTTAGCCAGCGCGAACGCCATCGATAAGAAGCCAAGGTCAAAGCCTTCTTGATGAAAACGATGGACAACATGCACGTGCGGCTGGTCAAGAATCTCACGACATCCTACGAGAGATTCAACTACATCTGCCAGAAGTACGAGGGGGTAGTCTTTCATGGTGATTCGTACTTCATTCAACACTAATTGATGGAGATCGAGTCTGCTGAAGGCTCCGACTTAACCGAGTTCTTTCTTAAGCTTGAGAACGCGATGAAAGCGGCGTCAGAAGCCACCGAATCGGTTATAATCAAGGGACACAAGTCTATCTACCTGCTCCACTCGATGCCCAAGCCGTGGAAGGACGATCTCCGCATGTGTAAGGGTCAGCCGAAGTATATCCGGTATGAAGACCTTAAGCAGAGCATTGAAGGCAAGGTTCGCGATCTTCAAGCTCAAGATCGCTACACCTTGGCCAAGGGCACACCATTGACCCCTGGAATCATAGGTGAGAGAGCTCTAGTGGCTACCGGACCTCCTGTGTCACACGTTCAAGGCTGTGACAACGCCAATGTCTGCTCCTACTGTATCGCCCACGCCACAACACTCGTCAATGCCGAGGCCTTCAAAACATTTGAGAGATGGGCGAGGGAAGGCTGGGATAGTGCTCCCTGTTAACTTCGCCCTCAAGGTTAACTCGAAACGCGATCACTTGTACCAGAACTCGACCAAAGGTGGCAATGCACGACACGGCAAGAACTACAACCGCGACCTCAAGGGTAAAAGCAGTAGTAGCAAGAATAAGCATGGAAATGGCGGCAAACAACGCGGCCAAGATCGTGACAGGGACCGCCCTCTTGAGTCCGAACAATGACGACAGTGATTCTGGAAACAACCGCGATGTAGCTAGCCAAGGACGTCGTGACACCGGTCTCATCGCTGTTGCTACCACAGTAAATCTCCCGCTTAGCTTCATCGCTCAAACTAAGGTAGAGCTTGCCCCACCGGGACGATCGACTCTGGCTGCACTCGCCACGTCATCCATGAATCTCAGTGGCTCACCGACATCTCCTCTAGTGGTGGTTCAATTACGGTTGGTGGTAATAACCAAATCCCCATCGAAGGCATTGGACGGGTCGATCTGGAAGTCACTGACACCAAGGGCACTATGCAGAAAGCTTATCCTTCATGGCGGTGGTATGCTCCCTAGCTTCAATTCAGTATGCTATCAGTTCCAGCAGCTGTGAAGCTCGACTTTCGCTTCAACTTTGACCGCAAACAGTGCTATATGCAAACTGGCCAGTGCTTTAAGATTAAAGCGCTCATGGATACCAACCCGGATCTGTATTAGCTCCAAGCCAACCCAGTGGCACCTCCAGCGGCTCTTATTGCCTCAGGTAAGCAACGTTCCTTTCTGCTCTTACATAAACACCGTGGCCACGTTCGTGTCTTGAATGGCATATATAGGAGCCAAGCCATACATGGACTCGATGGATCTATACCTCTAGGTCCAGAGACAGATTTCCTTTGTGTTGCCTGCACGTTAGCGAAGTCACACCGCCCCCCCCCTTCTTACTCTAATAGAGTTGTTAAACGTGCTACATCACCTTTGTCAGAAGTCCATTCAGCTATCTGTGGCCCAATACCTGTGCCTAGCCTTACTGGTTGTCGCTACTTCTTGATCTTCTTCGATGATTTTCTCGCTTCATGCTCACTTATGCAATTAAGAACCGTGTGAGGCTACGATGATTTCAGGAAGAAACCCCTGAATATTTACAGACAAGATATATCTGCCATTGGGTACACATTCAGTGTTGACGACAATGCAAACCAGGGCAACTTTGAGATTCAGCGGCTTCAAGCAGACAACGCCAAAGAGTATGAGAAGCTTGGCTGCATCATATTTAACAAGTATGGAGCTCACGCCCAGTTTACCAATGCATACACACCCCAGCAAAATGGAGTTGCAGAACGCCGCATGCGTACCATCATGGAGCGTGTCCGAGCCCTTCTACTTTACGGCAAGCTACCCAAGCAGTCATGGGCCGAGTGTGTCTGTCATGTGACCACTCTCATCAATATGACTCCTAGCTCCAAGACGGATAGACGAACCTCGTACGGGCTTTGTCACAACCGTATTCCATCCATGCCGTACATCAAAGTACTTGGATGTAGCGAATATGTCCACATCACGGTGCAATACCGAGACAAACTCGACGCTAGAGCCCGTTTGTGTCTGTATCTTGGTGTTCCTGACCCTAAGAAAGGCTACCATCTGATGGACATCGATACTTATGCAATTATCTACAGTCGCGATGTAGTCTTTAAGGAGGACGGATTTTCCTCTCTCACTAGCCTGACGGCTACTCTAGAGCCAATACAGCACACGAATAGGCAGCAATCTACCGCTACACCTGCACCTGTACCTCTGCCACCTGCAACTGCTAGTACAGTAGCACCGGAGCCTGAACATGTGTCAGAACCAGTGACAGCACCGTCACCCACCTAATGCCCTGCAATGACAACAGCGCCAGGCACAGTGAACCAACATGTACTGCCCTCATTGAGAGAGGCTATTGATCGAACAACTATACATTATTGTTTTCGAACGGAGACGGACTCTGATCCTCCGCATCATTCAACTCCTAAGCGACACCGCCTCTCTGCGGAAGCCATTGATAGCTCTGAGGAAGCCAATGACATAAACCTCAACTCTGAGAAAGACATACACGAAGAGGAGCAGCATCAACATTTACTGTAAAAATTACTAGCTATTAGGTATGTGTCTAAGCCCACTTCGTATCGGGAAGCAATGAAGTCTTTACAAGCTAACCAGTGGCATAAAGCAGCTAAATCGGAATACTAGTCCTTCATGGACAATCACACTTGGGTGTTTGGTATCCCCTCCTAAAGGAAGGAAGCTTTTAAGTAGCCGATAGATCTTTGTTGTCAAGTATACCGGCACTGGCGAAATTGACCGCCTTAAAGCGCGTCTTGTGATCAAAGGAATATGGCATCAACTACAACGAGATATTCATTCCTGTCATCAGGATGGAGGTACTAAGAGTACTTCTAACTATTGCAGCTCTTCTCGACTTTGAAGTTCACCAAATGGATGTTAAGACCGCCTTCCGAAATGGCTACTTGAAAGAGCATGGTTCAACCGGAACGTTTCAAAATCCCGGGTAAAGAGCACCCAGTGTGCAAACTTCTTAACCCTTTAGGACCTAAGCCTTAAAGTCCCTGGAAGGGTCTCTAGCGTAAGCATACGATTGGCTGTATATACATTTATAGAACGTTTGCCGGTCCCTTCTGTCGTGCCCTGTCTATCTATTTTCTAAGAGTCCCAGTTTGGGACTCTAACTCGACCAGAATGATACCACTATAATAAATGACCATTAGTCATTGGTAGAAATTGCGAAATACGGTAATCTTATTGATCACATTTTTGGAGGCCCTGCCAAAATCGACCTCAGGTCTTAAAGAGTTAAGAGCTTATACGTGCTGAAGCAAGCGCCTCGTGTCTGGTACCAAACCCTGACAGCCTTCGTAGAGAGTCTTGGGTCCTGAAACTTATTAAAGATCGATCTGTCTTTCGACGCGCTATGGTGACACCACCTGTTACATTGCAGTGGGCGTCGATGACTTACGGATCATTGCGCAAGCACCAGCACTCGTCAATGAGCTGAAATCAGCCCTATAAAAGCGATTTTTATATCCGATTTAGGGGAGGTGAAGTACTTACTCGGCTGGTCCATTTAACACGACCGTAAGAATCGAACGATATTTATCCACCAGCACAAGTACGCTACGAAGGTCGTTGACCGGATCAGCGACTACATTCCGTACCCTATTGCAGCACCTGCAGAATGAAGCACCACCCTCTCCGTAAGCAGCCAGCCTAGCAGTAGAGCAAGAGAAAGATGCGATGAAATCGATTCCGTGTCGCCAAGCCGTAGGCAGCATCGTGTACTTAATGGTCGGGACTCGACCCGACATGGCATTTGACATGCGAGAGGTCAGTCAGTTCCTAGCAAATCCAGGTATGGAATCACTGAAAAGCAGTCATCCGTGGTCTAAAGTATCTATCCGGGACGAAATAATACGGTCTTCTTCTGGGAGGCTCGACCGATATTACCTCGGAAAACCTAGCCAATCAACTGACCGTCTACCGTGAACCTGACTAAGCCAACTGTCCCGACACGAGAATCTCTGTTGGAGGATACGTGACAATGCTTACAGACAGTCCTATCTTATGGCTTTCACGAAAGCATCATGCTGTAGATATCTCTACAGCAGAGGCAGAATATATCGCCCTATGCCACTGCATGCAAGAGATGATATTCCTCAAACTTCTCCTCAAAGAACTTGGCTTTGCTACAACGCAGGAAAACACCATGTACGAGAATAATCAGAGCTGCATTAAAGTCTGCTACAACCCCGAACTTCACGGACGATCAAACATATACACGTACGATACTGTTTTGTACAAGAAAAAGTAGAGCGGCATGAATTCAACGTCACCTACTGCTATACGAAAGAAATGATAGGTGACATCTTTACCAAGGCTTAAGACAAGCACCAGCTCAGAGAACTAAAGGCCAAGCTCAGGATGCATTCCCTTGAAGCTATACAATGAGGCATTCCGTATAGTGTACGAGAATAACACTAATGCATGTAGCATGCGAACTTAAATTGCGTTCATTTAGCCTTTTTCCCACTGGGTTTTATCTTTTGTTCGCACTAAGGTTTTCTCCTCGCCGAGGTTTCCCCGGTCTTGTACCGAATTCTAATAGGCATATGTCTTTCAACATCCATGCAGACACAATTTGCTTGTATCGATAAGGCAAACCCGCGGAAATCTCTACCGACTTTTATCCATCTACTTTCTTCTTGAAGACAATGAAAGGACGAATGCAGGGAACGAACGGGATCCAATCCATCGCCGACGGCACTGGCTTGGGATCCTTCAAGTCAAAAATTCGTCGGATCTTGCCCTTCTTCCCTTGAACTCTGAGCCCGATCGCGTGTCCAACGAGGCTATGGTTGTACGCAACAACGAAGTAACGTCCGTTGTGGAGAGGCACTTCCTCCACTATACGTGATCCACAGCGCCCAGCTATGGTGAAGTTGTCTTTGTCGATGACCTTGAAGATAAAATCACGGACAGCATCTCTAAGTCGACGCAGGAACCGAAGGACTATCTTCCACGAAGTACCCCGTGTGAGGTCCACTCCACGCTATCGGAGTTCATCTGCAACGAATGTATCAATATCATCTTGCGCCGCGATGTCCGGTCGCCGAGCAAGCTCGGCAGCACGCTTTAATGCACTGAACATGTATAGGCCTCGATCATCAGCACCAATTGCACGCTTACCGTATTCGTCCTCAGGCCAGAAGTGTTTGAACTTTTCCACATCGGAAGCCTTCCAGGGATCCACGATGTCCAACTCCTCAGCGAAATCATCGTCCATCAACTCCTGGCGAGGCTCCCATGTGCGCTGATAGTAGCGTCGACACGGTTGACCCACAACACACGATACTCTGGATCACGAGGAGAATCGCGGCGATCATTGATACGAGCCACGCTCCAGATCCTTGTTGTAGTTGAATAGTCAGCTGTGACAATCACTTGCTTGCTGTAGTACTTGCCGTATATCGGATAATTCATTTCATCATAAGATTCGAGTTAGGTGTCAGAAGTGGCCAGAATGGTGGCAATATCTGCACGTTCGGTGGCTGCGGCCAGACCGGTGACAGAAGGTATCTGTGCACTAGCAGTGACACTCTGGTCGGTGGTAGTAATCTGGACTTTCCGAGAACCCCGGCCTTTCTACCAGCCGCCTGCTCTACCTCTTCGTGATGTTTGGCTTTATCAAACATGCAAACTGCTGCTCCGTCAAGATCTGAGGTACGGTTTGGTCGGTGGCGCAAAGAGGTTGAGCCCATGTCACTATCGTACCTCGATAAAATGACATGAGAATAATTTGCCGTGGCAGCAGCAAGATGCTCTGTCGGCCCACTCACCGACGCTCCAGCGCCACTGCGCGAGCTGCACGACGCTACACTACTCACTGTGGCTGTTGTATCAGCAGGCGCTACAGTGATCTCGGCCATGGCGGCTCGAAGGGCCTCTGATAGCATGCC
>NW_003303683.1:498182-500142 GCF_000142945.1 Phytophthora infestans T30-4 | reverse complement strand
TTCATCAAGCCCCAAGTCACTCATATCTAAGGTCTCATAACTACTTGCAGCAAGGGCCGGTGTTTGCTGATGCAAATTTGGTCTCAGACGAAACGGTGTATTGCGTTCTTTGTCGAGAAATTTCCATAATCCAGTACTAGTGCACTATTCTTTAGAATATGTACCTATCAAAATATACTGTTCCCAGTACATTTTAAGTTCGTGTTTTAATTTTTACGAACTTAAGCTAGTCGTTACTCCTGATTCGGCACGCGCTCGCTGCGTCGTGTAGGTAGTCTTTTGCGCCGCCTTCCTCTTGTTGGTTGGTAAAGCCACACGAAGTCGATGGTCTCTAACTCCAAGTCGACTCCCCCCCCCACAGGGAAGGAGGGGGTTGCCGGGCTCCCATGTTAATATGCGATCACCAAACCATTGCACCAGAAAAAACGCTAAATTAATGACACAGCGCTTGGCGTAGAGGTGTTCTGCATCGTAGAGCTCTTCGTAGGGTTTTGTAAATCTTGAGATGTAGAAGGATCCGTCTACCTTTCGATTGAAGTTCCTAACGTGTTTTTTGCGCTTGTTGTGCGGCGGCATCTCGATAAAACCAAAATGAGGCTTTACATCTCCAGATGTCAATGTAGATCTTAGCTTATTTTGTCTAAAGCATGATAAGACGAGTTGGGGACTCTCCTGAATCGCTGCACAATTAGCGTGAATACACGGAAACATTTCATCTTGCCAGTTCCCGCATGTGCATTCTCGAGCTGAAAGAGCAACAAGTTATCAAGCGTGAATATGCCCGTGTTGATTTTGAGGACCAAGGTGTTGAACAGAGTAGGCACCTTCCATGAGAGGAGTAAACCTACACATTTCGGCAGCTGTAGCTCTATCCATGCGTTGTCCCTGAAAAACCGGAACTAAATCTGACTCCTGTTTTTTATCGTAGCCAATTTGCCGCTATTTGACGTTTCTCAGATGTAAGCTCGCTCAGCTTCTTGCAGTACATGTGAAACCCATTGAGAGGCAGATGTGCGTACTTAAACAGTATACTGGATTTTACGTGGCGCGAACTTACCGGGGCTGTACCGTAGTATCGGTGTCAAGTGTCACCTCCTATATTGACCAATCACAGCCGTGAATTGGACCTTGGCCAAGTAGAATTTGCAGTGTTTTGTCAAGTGCCCCCCTTGAAGCCAGTGCGGCATAACTGGAACTACCGCAGAGCAGCGAAGAGACTAAGGACCAAAATGCGGGTGCCGTGGCAACGAGGCAGGCGGAAGCAGAAGCAGTTTAAGCTCATGTCGGAGACCTTTGCATTCAAAGCTGCCGCACTTCACCTGTTTGAAACGCGCACCATGCGCGTCGTGATTCGGTCCTTGTGACCTGCAATTTTTGCAGCATTGTTTTTGGTGAACAGAGCTCAGCTAGTGATGCTGATGTGGGACGACTTCAATGCGCATTGGACGCCTGAAGTCGTTGCATTTGCTCTTGAGAATAATGTCGTTCTGCAACGCATTCCCCCTGGATATACGCACTGCTGTCAACCAGCAGACATAGCATGGAATAAGCCCCTAAAGGACCGGATTGGAGCGTAGAAGAGCTGACTACCGCTTTAAAGGCTTTATCGTGGCTAGCCGACTGTGTAGGAAATGTTTTCTGGCACGACGACGTCGTAGATAGATACATTTACAGAGATTGGAGCTAGCTACAACAACACAGTTCTTGATTCAACCATAATTAGCACCTTGAGCTTATCCTGATCATTAGATTTGTCGGTACGAGAGAGGGGGACACTTGCCACTGATATTACGGTACTGTTTTTCAAATCCAAATCTGAATTAACTCGCCGATTTTCAGAATCCAGTACACTACCGAATTCCTCGATGAGTTGCCCCCCCGTGGTACATCAGCAAAGGGGGCCAACTCATCGATGAAGACCCTTCGCAACACATGCATATCATTGGTTAAAACTGCACGG
>NW_003303683.1:491488-493626 GCF_000142945.1 Phytophthora infestans T30-4 | reverse complement strand
AAATCAATGATCTTCTGGACGTTTGTAATGGCAACGGTTTCGCATTATTCAACATTTCCATGCTAAGATGAGGCATGATACTGGGAATTGCTCAAAGGATTCAATGGATTCCGTATTTGCGTCCAATATCATCTTCAAAGGGCGACATACCCGTAGATGCGCTGACGAGAGTAGCATGAGCATACTCAACCGTTTCGAGATTATCCCGAACAATCACGTCCGTGGTACGATATCATGCAGCGTAAAGCGTCTTCCAGAATCAAATTTTGACGTTGGGTTTGTCCATCGACTTGGGAACGATAGGAAGTTGTCATGTGCCAACGAATTCCCAGCTTAGCCAAGGATGACCTGAGCTTGGAGACAAACTTGGAATCTCGATCGCTGATGATGATCGATGGTAAACTGTGATAGCGAACAACGCAATCAAAGAAGTAATACGCAGTCTTCTGTGCATCGTCAGTCCGATTGCACGCACGAATACTTCGGGCGCTTGGACAACTTGACGACAATGTCAAGATTGCATCAAAGCCATTGAAATTAGGTAATCCAGTGATAAAGTCCATAGAGACGACAGACCAGCATTTCTCAGGAATCGGAATAGGAATCATTTTGCCATTCTCGCAAGCATTGCTGTGTTTCCAGCGAGTGCAAGTTTAACAGCTTTGCACATAATCACGAACGTCTTGGCTCAAGGTGTGCCAATGATACCATTGCGAAATGCGAAGGTGCGTTCGATGAGCTCCAGGATGAGCAGTAATATTGGAGTCATGGATGCTCGAAGATGATTGTCTTGAGTAAACGGAACACACCAACGCTTCATCGTCTGAGACTTGCGGAAACGTAGACCGATTTGTTTGACAAATAGCTGTTGCAGATGCTTAAAACAATCTCCGTAGTCAGGACAATTGCGATATCCAGCAGCAAAATCTCTGCTAGCCAAATCAGACCAACCGAGAGAGCTCCAATTGTGAGCTTGTTGGGTCACATTGGAGTCCACAACAATATTCTCAGCTGCAGCGACGGTACGCGGAGTTTACACTGGTACATGTCGGTAAGCTTGAGCCAAGGTCGGAATAGGGCGCGTGTAGTAACCAGCAGCAACATCCTCCCCACGAAATTGAGGGCGAGAGGGTGTTCGAGCCAAATGTTGGTTAAGACTGCGGTAATCGGTATTAACGCGTTGATTCATCAGGTTTCGAGCCGCATGGGCATTGCAGCACGTGATACACTGATGAAACGAAAGCGTATTGATCGCATGCTCCGAAGATTGAAGCGTCAACGCATCGGCAACCACATTGAGGTATCCCTTAACGTGATGCAGCTTGAACGTAAACTGTGCGAAAAATGTGAAATAGCGAGCCAATTTCGCTGAAATCTTCGAAAGGTGCAAAAACCATTTGGAAGCAGTGTTGTCTGTGTAGGTATCGAATTCACGGCCGTATAGGTAGTGATGCCATTTTGCTAGCGCTAATTTAATGGCGAAGAGTTCTTTCTCGTGTGTTGGCCAATTGATCTCGTGAGGACCTAGTTTCTTCGAGAAGAAGGAGATCGGATGATTTTGACCTGAACGAACTTGAGAGATAACGCCACCAACACAGTAGTCAGAGGCATCTATTGTCACGATGAAACGTTTCTCGTAATCCGGTAACTGCAACACGGATGCTTCTTGAAGAACGAAGTTGATTTTTTCAAACGAACGAGTATGTTCTGGACCCTAGCTCCAGACATATTCTTTCTTAACAAGATAACCAAGAGGCAGCGCAATAATAGCGTAATCACGGATAAAGTGACGGTAATAACTTGCGAAACCCAAAAAGCTTTGTAGTTGCTTTTGGTTTACTGGCGTAGGCCACTTTGCAAATGCTTCCGTCCTGTGCGTATCAACGGCAAGTCCTTTGGCAGAAATCGTATGGCCAAAAAACTTAAATTCGGGCTAGCCAAAGTGACGCTTCGAGAGATGGCAGAACAACTTCTCACGACGTAGAACCTGGACGAGAGTTTGAAGATGTTCAACATGCTCCTTCAGACTGGTGGAAATAACACAAATGTCATCCAAGTAGACAACATTAAAGCGGTACTTCGCAAGGAGTACCCTTATGAAGGTGAGACCAAGCACCAGGCATACCAGGCAATCCCAT
>NW_003303683.1:482351-485276 GCF_000142945.1 Phytophthora infestans T30-4 | reverse complement strand
TGTCTATGTACTACTCATACAAACTTCAATACAATCACAATTTCAATCAATTCAATGATTTTACCTAATTTCATGATGTGTATCGACTTGTATACTAGCGGTAGCTCGAATATGGTTTCGGCATCATAGGGTACCACACTCAACACAAGTTTTTCAAGGTGTAGAGCACTGTGTAGCACGAAGAAGTACACGTGCAGCGCTAAAAACCACGTCAAAACGGTGATTTTGCGGTAAAAGATCGGTTTTCCATTCAAAACACTAGCTCTTACTTACTAATTGTAAAGTATGACTGTACCCATACTTAGTAGTATAGAGGGTACTACTTTGAACAAGTCTACGTCTATGCACTACCTATAAATCTTCAATACAATCACAATTTCTCTCAGCTCAATGATTTTACCTAATTTCATTATGTGTATCGACTTGTATACTAGCGGTAGTTCGAATGTGGTTTCGGCATCATATGGTGCAATACTCAACACAAGTTTTTCAAGGTGTAGAGCAATGTGTAGCACGAAGAAGTACACGCGCAGCGCTAATAAACACGTCAGGGCAGTGATTTTGTGGTAAAAGTTCGGTTTTCCATTCTAAACACCACCTCTTACTTACTAATTGTATAGTATGACTTTACCCATACGTAGTACTATAGATGATACTACTTTGAACAAGTCTACGTCGATGCTCTACTTATACAAACTTCAATACAATCGCAATTTCGCTCAATTCAATGATTTTATCCGAGTTCATGATGTGTATCGACTTGTATACCACCGGTAGCTCGAATATGGTGTTTTATCATATGGCCCCATATTCAACACAAGTTTTCCAAAGTGTAGAGCAATGTGTAGCACGAAGAAGTACGTGTGGAACATGAAAAACCACGTCAGAACAGTGATTTTGTGGTAAAAGATCAGTTTTCCATTCAAAAACCAACGATTACTTCCTATTTGTATGGTATGACTTTACGCATACTTAGAAGTATAAACGTTACAACTTCGAACAGGTCTATGTCTATGTACTACTCATACAAACTTCAATACAATCACAATTTCAATCAATTCAATGATTTTACCTAATTTCATGATGTGTATCGACTTGTATACTAGCGGTAGCTCGAATATGGTTTCGGCATCATAGGGTACCACACTCAACACAAGTTTTTCAAGGTGTAGAGCACTGTGTAGCACGAATAAGTACACGTGCAGCGTTAAAAACCACGTCAAAACGGTGATTTTGCGGTAAAAGATCGGTTTTCCATTTAAAACACTAGCTCTTACTTACTAATTGTAAAGTATGACTGTACCCATACTTAGAAGTATAGAGGGTACTACTTTGAACAAGTCTACGTCTATGCACTACTTATAAAATCTTCAATACAATCACAATTTCTCTCAATTCAATGATTTTACCTAATTTTATTATGTGTATCGACTTGAAAACTAGCGGTAGTTCGAATGTGTTTTCGGCATCATATGGTGCAATACTCAACACAAGTTTTTCAAGGTGTAGAGCAATGTGTAGCACGAGAAAGTACACGTGCAGTGTAACGGGGTTACATGGTGTGGAACACACAGGGGTACGAAGTACCCGGATAGTTAACAAACCCTCAGTACATAAGTTGGAGAGTTAACAAGGTCTCTCAGTACGTTGGCTGAAAGCCACACGTTATGCGTTTAATTAGGCTTATCTATACTAGGTAGCTAAACAGATACACTTACCCCTAGGCGGCTTGGTTGCACTAATAGTAAATAAAACACTTCTGGTTTTGAAGCATAAAGTTAAGTTATTAACTTTGAGCCATGGGCTTGGGCTGTAAGCTCCTTTGGATAAGGAACTTAGTATTAGGGACTTTTCTAGTCGAATGTAATTTTTAACGCTAAAGCTATGGCAGCTTCGCTGCACTTGGAAGCACTTTTAGCCAATTCCGCTCCTGAGTCGATTAACTATATCCTCTGCCAGGATGGAACACCCCGCGTTCGCGAATTTGCCCCCGGCGCAGCAGGACGCGCTTGCTAACCTTATGTCCTTGCTTGGCCCGGAGGGCGTGGCTCATCTTGCATCGCAAGGTCCAGAGGCGGTCACCGCCAGGCTGGAATCGTTCTCCCGCTACGAGAACGAGCTCTTGGAGCACGTCCAAGAGAAGATGAGCGCCGCAACGGCGGCGGCGTCGATGACGCGTGAAGGGTCTTTGAGACTGAAACCGCTCATGGTGAGCGTAAAAACCTTCCAGGGGAAGGATGGAGAGAATCTCCTTCTCTGGACCCGTGAGGTCGAGATGGCCATGGGATCGGCCCTGCTCCAGTCTGAGCATCAGCGCGTGGCGCTGGCTATCTCCAGGCTTGGAGGTCGCGCTCGCGAATGGGCACTAACGTGCGGCACGTCTGTTGACGCTGCATTTCCCACTTGGGATCAGCTGAAGCAACAGCTTTCGCGCGTGTTCGCGCCGCCTCAATCCGGGGCTATCTTATCCGTCGAAGTTTCTTGGCTACCCGCCAGGGTAAAAGGGATTTATTGGAACTATTTTCCAGAGTTGAGAAACTCTTATTCGCCCGAATGGCGGCGGACCTCTCTTCCTGAATCGGTCAGTGTGAACCGTGTTCATAGAGGGACTTCGTGTGAGCGCAGCTCGAACGGAAGTGTTCCGTGTACACCCTATCGTTTTCCTAAGAGGCGGTGGGATGTGGGCTTTGAATGGCGAACACAACTTCCCGGTCGCGCCGACCTGCTTGGAGCGCTGGGAGCCGCAAACTCTTCGAATGAGTCCCTAAGCGTATGGATCTCCCCTATTCTGAATACTGAAGAAAACGTAACTTTCCTGCTTCTTTATTTTCTATGTTCTTCTATCTCTTATGCTTTTTGTGCTATATCTCTACTCCCGTTTGAGGGTATATATGCTCATGGCCCTTTATTTTTTTTTTTATTTCT
>NW_003303683.1:476349-482251 GCF_000142945.1 Phytophthora infestans T30-4 | reverse complement strand
CATGCACTACTTATACAACTTCAACACAATCGCAATTTCACTCAATTCAATAATTTTACTCTATTTTATCATGTGTATCGACTTGTATACTAGCGGTTGTTCGAATATGGTTCCTGCATCATATGGTTCCATACCTAACACAAGTTTTCCAAAGGGTAGATCAATGTGTAGCACGGAGAAGTACATTCGCAGCGTCAAAATCCACGTCACAACATTGTTTTTGGTGGTAAAGTTCGGTTTCCCATTCAAAACACCAGCTCTTACCTACTAATTGTAAAGTATGGCTTTACGCATACGTAGTAGTATAGATTATGCTACTTTGAGCAAGTCTGGGTCTATGCACTACTTATACAAACTTCAATACAATCGCAATTTTGCTGCATTCATGATTTTACCCAATTTCATCATGTGTATCGACTTGTATACTAGCGGTAGGTGAAATAGGGCCTATGCGCCATACGGAACTATACGCAACACACGTTTTCCAAAGTGCAGAGCAATGTATAGCACGAAGAACAGCATGGGCAGCGTTAAAACCACGCCAAAACAGTGATTTTGTGGTAAAGTTCGGCCCTCCTTTTAAAACACCAACTACACCAGCTCTCACTTACTAATTGTATACTATGAGTTTTTTTTTTAAGATTAGGCTGTGGCTAGCATGTTTAAAGTACGTATAACATATATAACGAGATTAAGCTTGTCAAAATGCATAGTATTCCATATTTTGGCGTTGTAGCTGTGCATACGAAGCACCCTCCCAAATTGGTTGAATGTACCGTCTCTAACACATACCAAGCATGTGATTCGATTCACCGCACTCAAATATACACTTTCCCAAAATTTCAGCTCTGTCGCTTCAAAAACACTAATAGCATGAATCTTCCAAATGGACCGTTTTTCACAATTTCCCGTATTCAAAACTGTGGTTTATTTTAATTTGTAGCCCTCATGGTGCAATTACCGTGTTGCAAAACAATATTGCGTCCCTGGCCCGTCTATAGCACATGTATCCCATATGGCTTGATTTCCCGTATACAACTACATAGTACCCCATATTTCCAGTCTTGCATAGCTAAAACTATTAACGGTAACGATAAAAAATCCGATGTTGAGTGAGCGGCCTGTGTTAGTCACACGTCCAACATATGGTTCGATTCCCCATATAAATTTACGTAGACTTCTAAGTTTTCAGCCCTGTAGCTGCTAAAACGGCTTCCGTATAAAACAGATGTTTGGCTCGTCTTTAACACATGTACAACATATGGTTCGATTCCTCATACAAAAATACATATAAATGTCTTTTTTTGAGCTGGCCAATCGCAGGAGTTGCTGAGATACGTTTGGCTGATCGCTCATTGGCTGAGACGCACGTCAATATTCACTAGTCTGGTCTCTTTTGTATTCTGATT
Organism: Phytophthora infestans T30-4; assembly: GCF_000142945.1. Taxonomy (NCBI): domain Eukaryota; phylum Oomycota; class Peronosporomycetes; order Peronosporales; family Peronosporaceae; genus Phytophthora; species Phytophthora infestans. The sequence continues at coordinate 480,842 of NW_003303683.1, read as the reverse complement.
GGTTGGATACTGTTAGGGCTCTGTAGGGCTATTTTTTTTTTATTTCACTATGCTACGCGTTTGGCGCAAATTTTGGGGCTTACTAGCCCCGCCGCAGCGATCATTTTTTTCGCTATGTCTTTTTAAAAGCTGGTCTTCCGATTCTGTGGCTCACCGATACTAGATCCAAGTCTAAAACACTCATCATCGCTGCAAAAGTCATCCTGTAGCTTAACTATGGCTAGCCCCTATTTAAAAGACTCATCATGTCGTTCTGGAAACGGAGCTACATCTCCTGTACTGTTAATACAGGATGATGAGTCTGTTAAGGGACTGCTATACCCTAGCGTGTTTTCATTTTTACTAAAAAATCTTACATTCGACTTATTCCATTTAACGTCCTCCCTATCAGTTTTTTACACTCTCTTTTTAGTACACGCTTCAAATAGTATCACACATCTACAAATTTCACGTCAATCTATGTCTTTCTTCTCCAAATATTTTTTCTTTTACACGTTAATAACATTTCCACTATCACATAATTATTAGTTTTACCTACATCAACTTTTTATGTAAATAGTTTATTCACATTTCGTCTATGCACTCCTTATACAAACTTCAATACAATCACAATTTCACTCAATTTACTGATTTTACTCAATTGCATCATGTGTATCGGCTTGTATACTAGCGGTAGTTCGAATATGGTGTCTTATTATATGACCTTATACCCAACACAAGTTTTCCAAAGTGTATAGCACGAAGAAGTACACATGCAGCGTTAGAAGCCACGTAAAAACGGTGATTTTGCGGTTAAAGTTCGGTTTTCCATTCAAAACGCCAGCTTTAGCTTTTTAATTGTATATTTTGACTTCCTTTATGGCAGTTCTTTTCCGATCCCATCAGTAGTTTGCTGGTATATGCCACCGCACGCCCTCGACCGTCCACGCTCTGCATTAGGCATTCTCCAACCGGCCAGCTTCGACGAGTCCATGTACAGCTTAAAACGTTTCGAGAAGTCCGTGTTCACTAGAATGGGTGGTTTCACCAACCTACGCTTGCGTTGTACGAAGGCCGATTCACAGTCCTCACTCCACTGGAATGACACGCCTTTCACCGTTAGCCTCTCGATTGGCGCTGATATGGCAGCATAACCCGGTATATAGCGACGGAAGTAACTGGCCAGGCCCAAGAATGCTATCACAATGTGAAGGTCGCGAAGTCTCTCCACATCCATAACAGCCTTCACTTTCCGGATTCGGCAAAGTACCCGAGGGAGTGACGATGTGCCCAAAGAACGCGTCTTGGTCCCTACCCCACTTACACTTCTTCATCTTGAGTATAAAGCCCGCCTTCCGGAACCGTTCCAGAACTTGTTTCAAGCGAGCCAAGTGAGTAGGAAAGTCTTCACTGAACACTACACAGTCATCAAGGTACACTAAACAGACCCTCCACTTCAGGTCAACGAGCACGTTTTCCATAAGCCCCTCGAAAGCAGGGACTGCATTGCTTAAAAGGCATCACGAGCCATTCGAACAGTCCATACTTGCACGTGAACGCGGTCTTCTCCACACTGTCGGCAGCCATCGGTACATTCCCGTATCCGGACGCAATGTCCATCGTCGAGAACAGTTAGCGTTTCCTAGAACATCCGAAATGTCGTCGATAATGGGTATGGAATAACAGTCCTTAACTGTTACAGCGTTCACGCGTCGGTAGTCTATACAGAAGCGTACCCCTCCGTCAGGTTCCCGGATCATTAAGACAGGGCTCGACCATGGACTAGACGAATGTCGGACCAATTTACGGTTCAGGTACTCTTGTATCTCCACCTCCATAACGTCACCCTCGGCACCGGACACTCGGTAGGGTCGTCGCTTAGTCAGCGAATGATCTACAGTATCGAACGAGAACTCTAACAGGTCGGTCCGACCAGGTTTGAGTGAAGTCTCGACAAACAATTTACGGAAGGAAGCCAGCACGCGACGAAACAGCTCCTTCTGCTCTTTTCCCAGCTTGGATTCTGAAATGTCCGCTTCTAACTCTTCGAGCAGAGCCTTTTTCCAGTTCGGGCATCGGTTCATGCCAGGCGGTATCTTCTGTCAGCGGCTTATCCAGAGCCGCGAGTATTTAGGTCCAGTTATCAGCAGTAGTCGACGCTGTGTAACGGGCCAGGTATTTTCTCCGTTACTTGCTTACACTATAGAGCTGAGGAAGCTCGTAATAGGACGACTGAATCTTAGGTTTAAGAGAAAATCAACTCTGACTTTATTTTAGGACCAAGGCCACAGCCCTGGTCACTCAAATACACGTCATAGTCCAATTGGCTAATAATGGGTCTGGCTCCCCATATATCAGCCAATGGTATGACAGCATTTCAGCACGCGCCAGTCATGTGCTGATGCACCTACTTATGTAAAGAAATCTACCTACTTATGTAATGGAGGGGCCCATTACACCCCCCTCCCTCTTAAAGTTGCACTTACGCAACATAAGGGCTGATGAAAAAATTGGAGAAGACTGCTGGGACGGCGGAGACGGCAGCGGTGACACTCGAGATATCAAGCTACTGCCGTATCAACAAGAGACACCACGCTCGGCAGCAAGTGTGCAGAGCGAGAAGCCATCTCTGACAACAGCTTGGAGTCCACCTGCGGTGGAGCTGGTGTCGACACACGCGGGCTTCGAGGTAATAGTCGAGGCGGGACTAGGTTCTGGTGGAGTGGAGCTTCGATTTTTTCACATGTCCTGAGGCACATCGTGAACTCAACGACGTCGTGTCCGAGCGGGTAACGAAGTATGCTCACGCGCAGTATGCGTGAGTTCGATTCCCACGCAGATCAAACTCCGCGACAAGCGCACGTACGAGGGTTTTGCAAGAGAACTCTGGCACGATGATTACCACAGACGCAAAGACTGAGCGCCAACTGGAGGCTTCCTTGTGCTTGGGGATACACCCATCGTGGAATGTCCACGATGTTCCAGCAGACACGAGGATCACGAAGACAGCGCACCAGGTACTTGAGACCGTGAATACGGGGACGACAATCACTTCACTCAGTTGACTGAGCGACGATGTGCGACTGCACAGAGTACGGAGAAGTATCCTGTAGACCCAGGCGACTGCGACGTCGGAATATAGACGTCCTGCTAGCTTCGGTTTTACTCGTCGTGGTGGAACCTCGTGTCACTCACACCCTGACTCACTCACTCACTCACTCACTCGTTTGTTCACTGGTCTTACTCACCGAGTGGTTCAGCGGTACAGTGCCAAGTTCTCGTGTAGCTGGTCATCGGCTCGATCCCGGTGTCGACTCCAGTTTTTTTCTTAATCATCACGGCGAGCGCCTCTGTGTACCCGCGGAGGCTGGTCGCCTTCTTCAATGCGGGTATCAAAACCCGGCTCACTCACGCTTCAGAACGTGAGTGTCTTCTCGTATTCGCTCACGATACCGGGAACGTCTTCCAGCAAGCGACTGCGCGGCTCCCACGTATCTTCACCCGGGGAGAGTCCCAGCCAGCGCACGCGGTAGTGTTGTTCCTTGTCCCGTAGGGCGCGACCCTGTGAAAACGCTTCAGTGAGACTGTCGCGGGTACTATGACACTGGCGAAGATCATCGTCGACGATTCGCTCAACGTTGCAACGCTGAGCGCCCAAAAATTCGATCAAAGGAGGAGGACCATCTCGCTGGAAAGTTGCCGCGTCGCTCGAGGATAAATCAGCGTCCAAGATCTCGGACGGATGATACTTCTTTAAACGTCCGACGTAGAACGTCGGATGTAGCCGTAGTATCGAAGAAATGTCGAGCGTATAGGCGTCACTAATGGCCTTGATTACCGTAAACGGTCCAATAAAGCGCGGCGCGAGTTTGTTCGCGCCGAGGTTGGTAACCACAGAGGTTCTGATACCTTCAGTCGACAGGAGCACTCGTTCGCCTGTCGTAAACGTGGCCGTGTTCTTGCGGCCAGGCTTAGCGTTCTTCTTCTGCCTGTCCACTGCGCGTAATAGTGCACGGACAGAAAGTCTCCCGTAGCACCACGGTTGAACACGGAGCACAGTCAGCAGACCAAACATGAGCCCGCGGGAGACCATAAGCGGGATATCACCGGGTATTGGGACACGATATAAGGTTAGAACCGGAGCTCACCGAGTATCACAGCACGATACTACGGTAACTAGCGATTGCATTGACGAAAGACCAACCGCGACACTACAAGTTAGCACGATAGCATGGACTGTGCCACTAAGCCATGGGAGAACGCAGTCGCGGAGCTATACACGGAAAATCACAGCGCCGCGGAGAACGATACCAGTGTTTAACCTAAGCTTACCGAGCCACGGAGGACAGTACTACATTAGAACTAGATTGCACGGACGGCGGACCAGCCACGAAATAAACGGGGAGGTGGGCGCTTGGGGAGACCACGACTGAACACTGTGGAGCACGATGCCATAGTAGAACACGATAACACGGACAACGCAGATACACTGCGTAGCACAATACCATAGACAG
>NW_003303683.1:471912-475953 GCF_000142945.1 Phytophthora infestans T30-4 | reverse complement strand
AAAATAATCCCTTGTTTATATGTGGAAGATGCAGGATAGAGCGCGGGTCTTCTCGTGCTGTTTCCAGCGGGTGGATCCGATCCTGAGGGTCTCGTCTCCTTGGTGGTGAATAGGATACGTATGCCTCTCCGCGCCCTGTTGAAGAAAGGTCTCCTCTGCACGCTCGCTCCGGTCTCTAGTAGCCTGAAGACGACTCCGGGAATCGTAGTGGGGGTGGATACTGCTTGAGTCCGTCCCGACGTAAAAAACGTCGGATGCAGACCGTTGTGACGTAGGAATTGTCAAGCGTGTAAAGCATCACCAATGGTCTTGGTTACCGTACACCGGCCCAATAAAGCGCAGCGCGAATTTCTTCGCGCCGAGGTTGGTAACCGCAGCGTTTCTGATACCTTCAGTCGACAGGAGCACGCGTTCGCCTGTCGTAAACGTGGCTGTGTTCTTGCGGCCAGTCTTATCGGCGTCCTCCTTCTGCTTGTCCACTGCATCCTGCAGTGCGTCTCGAACATAGCGGGCGACCGCTTGGCGCTGCAGTGCGAAGTCGGAGACGACTACGGAGTCGATTGGTCGCGCCGCATGCTTCGGCGCGTAGTTAGCCGGCGCAAGTGGGCTCGATGCGGAGCGTGTCACTGTGTTGACCGACGTGGGAACAGGGGATACACTCGAGATATCATTAGCAACCGGTGTAAGTACCGGTTGACCCAGTACCGGTGTTGCCGCCGGGGACAGCGGAGCTGGAGTACGGCAGCTTTTTCGACCCACCCAGAGTGGAGACACACGGCGCTGTGGGATGGCCCACGGCGAGGAGAGCAGCGATACGCGGGAGTCGCGCGTTCTTAATGAAGAAGGGCGTCAGGCCAGTCGACGCGTGTACCGCGTTGTTCAGCGCGAACTCGGCCAGAGGCAGAAACGAGCTCCAGCTGGAGAACGACGTCGCGTAGCTTCGAAGAACGTCTTCGAGGACGCGATTTACGCGCTCCGTCTGGTCATCCGTTTCCGGATGGGCTGCTGTGGACATCAACAGCTTCGAGATCAGTGGCTCGAAGAGCTTTGACCAGAAGGCCGAGATGAAGCGCGAGTCGCGGTCGGAGACGATGGATTCAGGAAGTCCATGATGGCGGAAGACTGCATCGATGAAGTGCACCGCGGTATCTGGCGCGGTGATCGAATCCGACACCGGAATCAGGTGGACCATCTTGCTGAAGCGGTCTACAAACACTAGGGCACCTGAACGTCGGTTAACATCGGGTGGGAGCCCGAAGATGAAGTACATCGACACCGAGCGTCAGACCTCGATGGTCACTGGTAGGGGATGCAGGGGGGGGGGCTGCGAAGACGAAGCAGGTTTCACGCGCTGACAGACCTCGCAGGTGCGCACCAACTTACGTACCCATTTATACAGGTGGGGTCAATAAAAGTCGCGCGACACAGCGGCAAACGTCTTCTCGTGACCGAGATGAGCGCCCAGAGGGCATCGTGAAACTCATGGATAATCCGTGAGCGCAGATCGGGGTCATTAGGGACAACGACACGTGGGGCATCGAAGTTGTCGATGCTGTACGTCAGCAGCTCGTCCTTGAGACGATATCGGTGAGTTTGGTTTCGTACGGATCGGGAAAGGGCTCCCAGTGTGTCGGCGCTGGGAGAGCGGAGATGCTCCAGGATACTGGAGTACATCAAGTCATGCTCGTAAGCAGCTCGGATCTTGTCACGGAGTGGCATTACCGGGGAGACACTCGTCAGATTGACACCTGACGCCTCGCACGTGGCACACTCGTCTACATCGTCTTCATCCAGCGAAGCTTGTCGACCCAATGCACCGCGTGGGTCGTAGTCGGGGCGCCGAGACAAAGCGTCGGCGAGAATGTTGCTCTTGTCGGGCTTGTAATGGGCCCTCAGAAAGGAATGTAAGCCAGCGGGCCATCCGCTGGGAGAGATGGGGACTCTTCGCTGTCCTCAGCGATGCATGGTCGGTGTACACTGCGAAGGTATCCTCACCCAACAAGTACACTATGATCTTGATCAGAGCGTAGCGCATCACAAGGAGCTTCTTGTCGTGAGCAGGGTAGTTGCGCTCCGCCGGCTTCATTTGCCTGGACTGGTAGCTTACGACACGCTCTCGACTTTCATCATCGAATTGCATCAGCGCACAGCCGATGGCGAAATCGCTTGCATCGCAGACGACGTGAAAAGGCTTCGAGTCATCCGGGAGCGCGAGAATTGGGGCCTCGGCGAGACTCTTCCTTATTGAGTAGAAGGCGGCTTCATGTGCAGAAGTCCACGACCACGACACATCTTTCTTCAACAACGAAGAGAGCGTCTGGATCAATCCGGCGTAATTCTTCGTGTACTTGTGGAGATAATTTGCGAGACACAGCCACTGACGCAATTCAGTGGGATTCTGTAACGTAGGCCACACACATATCGACGACACTTTCTCGGGGTCAGCGCGGACGCCGATCTTGCTTACAAAGTAGCCAAGCCCCGGAATCTCCGGTGCACTTGTTTTCGCGCCTCGCTTGGAAGACTTGCCTCAGATGCTTCAAGTGGACTTCGAGCACGCTGAGGCCTCCCTCAGCGCGACTGTGTATGAAGATGTTGTCATAATAACTCGGTACGAGATCGCGGAGCGGGCACAGCACATGGAATGCCATGCGATAGAGCGTAGCGAATGCATTCTTCAAGCCTTGTGGCATAACAGGCAACTCCCAGAGCTACCACTGGGAGTGCTAAACGCTGTGAGCGGTATGTCTCTCACCCGCATGAGGATTTGGTAGAACCCATCGGTCAAATCGATGGCGCTGAAGACCTCACTACCCGACATTGCGTCGAGCACCATGCCCTTCCGAGGAATCGGCGTCTGGGCAGGGATTGTAGCGTCGTTCAGCTTATTGAAGGCATGGACGATGCGCCATCCAACGCGTGGCTTTCTTCACACAGAAGGTCGGACTGGAGTGCGGGGATGTGCTCTCGCGCACATGACCCGCCTTGCGGCGGCTCTCGAAGAAGTCATCGATAGCTTGCACCTGATATCGCGGGAGCGGCTACTGCCGCGTCACACAATACTTTGAGCCAGGCACGAGATCGATCTCGTCGCGAACACCTCGGTTAGCTGGTAACTCAGCTGGGATCTTATCCGGAAAGACATCTTCATATTTGCGGACGCCCTCGAAGACTGGATTGCCGGATTCGCGTAGCGCTTCCCTTATATTCGCTGCGAAGCGCTCCTCGCGGACCGACTTCGGCTCGGCGCTCTTTGGGCGCGAGGAAGTGTCGTCGTCACTGACACCATTCACTTCGAGCGACGCCGAATCGGCGTCGGTGGCCAGGCAGACCTGTTCGATTTCATCGTCCTTGAGGCCACGAAGGAAGCTCTTCTAGGAGAGACCTGGATGTCGAGTGATCGACTGCGTCTCTCGAGGTGGGTTTGCAAGCTCGAGCGTTCGTCAGCGACCGGAGGTACCTTTCCACATTCTCAAGCACGCAGACCGACTCCGTCGGTGAGCTGGGTGTGGTGTAGCGGGATCAGCAAAATCTGCGAGATTGCCAGATCCAACTTACCAACTGCGCCCAGACACCGACTAACGGAGGGGGTCCCCGATGATCCGTGTTCTGCTGAACTTTCCTCACCTTGTGTACCCGTCGGTAGGGCGGGATCTTGCTCTCTCGGTAACTTCCGAAGAGTTCAAGTGGTGAAGCTTGAGTGTCTTGGCGAGACGTGGGGATGGGGTGGAGCAGCAGTGGAAAATCTTCACTCTGCGTCCGTGGATTGTTCCGAATCCTAAGCGAATATTCGAGCTTATGGATCCGGGGCCTAGATCATGGATCTGGCCGTAGGGTTGCCTTACGGGTGTGTTCCCTTGCCTTTGTAGTTCCTTTGCGTCGTACTTGCCGCCTTCTGTGATGGGATCTTGAAAGTTGAGAGCCTCTAGGGTGTAACCGACCAAGTAGTAAATTCGGTTAACCTGTCGGATCTGCACAAGTAAAGGAAAAGCTCACTAGGCGTGTAGGATCTGGCCAATGTATGATCCAGTTATCACTGAA
>NW_003303683.1:467952-471295 GCF_000142945.1 Phytophthora infestans T30-4 | reverse complement strand
TTGCCTCGTCGCAATCGAAAAGGGGTTCGGATGCTCAATGGGACTCGGGGCGCAGGATTCCCGAGCCAGAAGCAGGGTAGCGGCGTGAGCGTATGGCCGCCGCCAACCAGGTAGTCCTTCGCGGTAGGGGCGAGGGGCGAATTGCCTCTTCGAGCGTAGGAGGGGTTCCGATCCTTGTAAAGGCAGTAGCGCGTCATGCCTTCGCGCCATACCGAACAACGAATTCCATGAACCTGAGAGGCCATATCGATCGGCCTAGACACGATGCACGACGCGAGGTGTCGTGTCTTCTGGACGTAGTCGCGCATAGTCATCGTGCCTTGCCGAAGGGCGAAAAAGTCTGCCCGAATTTGGGATTCATCTTGCGGCGGCTCGAACGCGAGCCGAAGGTCACTCTGGAGGGTATCCAGAGTGGGGAAGACGTTGGGATCGACAACCAACTTGCCGAGAGCCCCATTCCTTGGCTTTCCCAGACAGCCGCGAGAGGAGGAAATGGACCTTCGCGGAAGGCGCCTCGATCAACCTCGAGGCGATGGCGATGTCGATCTCTCGAAACCAGCGATTCAGCGGAAGTCGATCTCCTCCGGCACCGGAGTAGGTGGACGTCTCTAGCTTCACGACGTCATTCGTGGAGATACGCGAGGGAGTTGACACTCGCCGATTCGCATCGGCGAGCTCGCGTTCCATGAATTCTTGTGCCGCAACGCGCTGCTCGTCGGGCGTCGCTGAGCGCAGCAGCGACGTGACGACGGCTTCTCCGGACACCGCCGCAAGGCGGTGGAGAGCTTGCCACTCGATCCGAGTGAGATGGAGAAAGGCAGCGTGGTCGAGGTCTTGGCTCATGTCGAACTTGGTCGTTGGAAGGACTACAAAGTGCTACCAGGTGTAACGGGCCAGGTATTTACTCCGTTACTTGCTTACACTATAGTGTTGAGGAAGCTCGCAATAGGACGACTGAGTCTTAGGTTTAAGGAAAAATCAACTCTGACTTTATTTTAGGACCAAGGCCACAGCCCTGGCCACTCAAATACACGTCATAGTCCAATTGGCTAATAATGGGTCTGGCTCCCCATATATCAGCCAATGGCATGACAGCATTTCAGCACACGCTAGTCGTGTGCTGATGCACCTACTTTTGTAAAGAAATCTACCTACTTATGTAATGGAGGGGCCCATTACCTCTGCAGCATAACATGGTTTCATGCAATACCAGTGTCCGGTGAGCCACAAGAATACACCGCTACAGGTCCGGATCACCTAGCCCAGCTCGTACTTGAGCAGCAAATGGATGGATTTTCAGTGAGCGATCTGCAGGCCTATTACACGACGTGGCCGTGTTTGTAATATAGCCCCCTGAGTCAGAATAATTAGCGCGAGTTAACCTGACTTTCTCCTTGAGTCAGAATAACTCGCACGAGTTAATCTGACTTTCTCCCTGAGTCAGAATCACTCAAAGTCAGAATAACTCGCGCGAGTTATTCTGACTTTCTCCCCGATTCAGATTAAGTCGCGCGAGTTAATCTAAATTATCTGAGTCTGATTCGTTTTGAACGGCTGGTTCCGATGGCCAATCCCGAATTAAGGGCGCGATGTCCAAGCGCACGTGCACCCAGCGGGCCGAGAGAGAGAAGATAGAGCTGCTGAAAAAGTGGAAAGCTTATCCAGAATCGACTGCAGCAGACGCTTCGCGAGAGCTCAACGTCAAGGAGCCTACTCTGTGTGGATGAAAACAACAGTATCGGGATAAACTAGACTGGGGGCTCTGTGATTACCGGTATCGTCTCCCAATTGGGATTGGCTCCCACCGACCAACAATGTAACGGGGTTACATGGTGTGGAGCACACAGGGGTACGAAGTACCCGGAGAGTTAACAAACTCTCAGTACATAAGTTGGAGAGTTAACAAGGTCTCTCAGTACGTTGGCCGAAAGCCACACGTTATGCATTTAATTAGGTTTAACTATGCTAGATAGTTAAACAGATACATTTACCCCTAGGCGGCTTGGCCGCGATAATAGTAAATAAAACATTTATGGTTTTGAAGAATAAACGTTAAGGGATTAACTTTGAGCGTGGTCTTGTCCTTTGGCTGACGCATGTGCGTCGAACTGCTTTGTTCGATTGGAAAGTCTCCCTAAGCTGAACGTCAAGGAAGTTAAAAAAAACTCGAAGTGTTTTGCAGTGCGTGCCCACACCGTACACACTTACGTCGAACACGATTCGCTTCCTTTCGCGCCTCTTCCAAATCGTCGTCGCACGCCGAACGCTGTGCGGTATGGCTTCGTCTATCATGTTCTCGATGTGCTTCATGCTCTGCTGCTGTTAGGTCCGACCGCAACAGCTGGCGCTGCAAAGTATTTATCTCCGGTTCAATTACAACTTCTTCTTCAGTAAGCTGCGCTCGTGACTGGTGGCGCTGTTCTGTATTCCTTTCGCGTTCGATTACTTGTTCTTCCTGTGTGAGACTTCCTCTGTGCGCTCGTTGCCGAACCGCATCGTCCGACGTACCCGTTGTTCCGAAATTGAACCTGCCGATCCCCCAGCACCCTTCTGACGCTCTAAGACCTCCAACTCCTTCCAGGCTTTATTTAAAGCACTGCGTCTGTTATAATAACGTGCTATACGTCTCTTCTTACCCTGGGACCCCTCCGGAGCATCTGGAACGCCATTAAAGCGCTTTATATTTCATTCAACACATTGTTCGCTGCGAACACGAAAACAGAGTTCACGCGACGCGTTAGACTTGAGGTCTAAGAGCACACAGAATGCAGCTATAGTTGTTGATAGAGCTTAGTTTTCGTGCTACCCCGGGTTTTCTTGCCCCCATCAAGGTTTTCTGGCGCTCCAACAAGATCGAGCCGACCTGAAATTGTGCTCGGCATTCAATGTTACATCCACCGCCTCCTCGAAAGCGTTAGGGTGTACACGGAACATTTCCGTCTGAGCTGCGCTCACACGAAGTCCCTCCACGAACACGGTTACGCTAACCAGTTTTAAAAGAAGGTCCGCCGCCATTCCGGCGATAAATGTTCTCAACGCTTGGACATAGTCCATTAACTTCTTCATACCCTGCCGGGTAGCAAGGAACTTCGACCGGATACGGTACGTCTGATTAGGCGGCGCGAACACGCGCGAAAGCTGTTGCTTCAGCTGATCCCAAGGTGTAATGCAGTGTCAACAGACGTGCCACACGCTAGTGCCCATTCGCGATCGCGACCTCCAAGCCTGGAGATAACCAGCGCCATGCGATGATGCTCAGATTGGAGCGGGGCCGATCCCATGGCCATCTCGACTTCACGGTCCAGAGAAGGAGATTCTCTCCATCCCTCCTCTGAAGATTTTT
>NW_003303683.1:462890-465499 GCF_000142945.1 Phytophthora infestans T30-4 | reverse complement strand
GTCCAGAAGTAGAAGAGTACAGTGAGCAGAGCTGTCCACGTGCGGTCCGTGAATTCTCCAGGTTTTCCAGACATACGTCACCAAAGGCATCTCCCAATTCTCTTGTGTAGCTCATGAGGACCCAGTAGATAATGCTCCCGACTGCAGCAGTGACAAGATAAGGCCGACGACGTCCAAAACACGACGTGTTTCGGTCCGAGTAGGCTCCAACGATGGGCCCCACCAAGACCCCGGAGTCGCTTAATCGTATTGTATATGATTAAGCGACTCCCCTAACTAGCAAATTTTTAAGTCACTTTTTTATCAGTTGCTAAATTAGGGTGCGTGATTAAAGAGTTTAAAAGGTGATTAAACGCGAAGTTTGATGATACGACTTTTTGGTCTCATCAAAATTTTCCGTTTTATCACTAAGTTTTTATCACCTTTTAATCCACCCTAACCCCAATGATTAAACTTTTATACAGGTTTTGGAAGGCACCCTATGGCTCAGGGCTTCGTTGAACTCGCGCACGAAATGTATTGACATTGCCAATCAGGCCAGCAACGCTTAGGTCCAATTGAGCAATATTTTCATCCACTTTGTCCATTGTGTGCCGATTCAGAATGAGTCATTAGAAACTCTAATCTGTGCCAGTTATAATTAAAGCATTTGGATAATGCGTCGCAAGACGCCTTGCTGTTGTTATTGTTGACTGCGGTGTTTTTTTATTTGATAGTGTAACGATGATTCCAGGATGGTTAAACGTCATTTAGGCTTAAAGTTTATCAACGTTTCTATATGGGGTCTACTTAGTTAACTAATTTCGCCTTTTGTGTTGTGTTGTTGTCTTGCTCCAACTAAATCGTATCCTACGCGCTTGTCGACGACACACAATTGCAATTTTGCTCCATTCATGATTTTACTCAATTTCATCATGTGTATCGACTTGTATACTAGCGGTAGCTCATATATGGTTTCGCCATCATATGGTGCAATACTCAACACAAGTTTTTTAAGGTGTAGAGCAATGTGTAGCACGAAAAAGTACACGTGCAGCGTTAAAAACCACGTCAAAACGGTGATTTTGCGGTAAAAGATCGGTTTTCCATTCAAAACACCCGCTTTTACTTACTAGTGGTATAGTATGACTCTACGCATACTTAGTAGTATATATGTTACTACTATGAACAAGTCTACGCCTATGCACTACTTATACAAACTTCAATACAATCACAATTTCCCTCAATTCAATGATTTTACCTAATTTCATTATGTGTATCGACTTGTATACTAGCGGTAGTTCGAATATGGTTTCGGCATCATCTGGCACCATACTCACCACAAGTGTTTCAAAGTGAAGAGCAATGTGTAGCACGAAGGAGTACGTGTGGAACATGAAAACCCACGTCAAACCGGTAATTTTGCGGTAAAAGGTCGGTTTTCCATTCAAAACACCCACTTTTACTTACTAATGGTATAGTACGACTTTACGAATACATAGTAGTATAGATGGTACTATTTTGAACAAGTCTATAACACGTATAAAATATGAGACGAGGCTAAGCATGCCAAAATGCATAGTATTCCATGTTCTCAGCCCTGTGACTGCATATAGCAAGCCCTCTCCAAATTAGCTAAATGTACCGTCTGTAACACAAAATTGGCATATGATTAATTAGCATATGGTTTAATTCCCCGTATAAAATTACATAGTCAACCAGATTTCCAGTGTTGTATCGCTAAAACTGTTAGCGGAATCGAGAGCTTGCCTCTCTGACCCGTCTCTAGCACACATCTACCATATGGTTCGATTCCCCGTATAAAATTACATAGTCAACCAGATTTCCAGTCTTGTATCGCTAAAACTGTTAACGGAATCGAGAGCTTGCCTCTCTGACCCGTCTCTAGCACACATCTACCATATGGTTCGATTCCCCGTATAAAATTACATAGTCAACCAGATTTCCAGTGTTGTATCGCTAAAACTGTTAACGGAATCGAGAGCTTGCCTCTCTGACCCGTCTCTAGCACACGTCTACCATATGGTTCGATTCCCCGTATAAAATTACATGGTCAACCAGATTTCCAGTGTTGTATCGCTAAAACTGTTAACGGAATCGAGAGCTTGCCTCTCTGACCCGTCTCTAGCACACGTCTACCATATGGTTCGATTCCCCGTATAAAATTACATGGTCAACCAGATTTCCAGTGTTGTATCGCTAAAACTGTTAACGGAATCGAGAGCTTGCCTCTCTGACCCGTCTCTAGCACACGTCTACCATATGGTTCGACTCCCCGTATAAAATTACATAGTCAACCAGATTTCCAGTGTTGTATCGCTAAAACTGTTAACGGAATCGAGAGCTTGCCTCTCTGACCCGTCCTTCAACTTGTCGGGGATTTAGTATAATACATGTAGGCCTTTGCCCCCCCCCTTAAGTTGGTTTAGCTTCATCTTCTCTTTCGTTTCTTGCGCCTTGCAGTTTTGAACACTGCGATGAGGTCTGGGACTTGTGACAAGTTTTGAACCGGTTCCCAGGTCTGCTTCTCTTCTCCCACCCACTCCACAAGGAATTAGGTCCGTCGCTTGTGTGCCCTCTTCTTCACCAAGCGCTTGACGATCTGACTG
>NW_003303683.1:445990-461318 GCF_000142945.1 Phytophthora infestans T30-4 | reverse complement strand
TTCGACTATGTCCAAGAGTTGAGAACTCTTATCGCCGGAATGGTGGCGGACCCTCTTCCGGAACTGGTCAGCGTGACCGTGTTCATGGAGGGACTTCGTGTGAGCGCAGCTCGAACGGAAGTGTTCCGTGTACACCCTAACTCTTTTGAAGAGGCGGTGGATGTGGCATTGAATGCCGAGCACAACTTCAGGTCGGCGCGACCTGGTTGGAGCGCTGGTAGCGCAAGCTCTTCGAGCGGTCCAGAGCCGATGGACCTCAGCTATGCTGAAGATGAAGAAGCGGAGCTTCTTGCTGCGGAGCAGCGCGCCGGCATCCGCCGATGCATTGTGTGCAATAGCACTAAGCACTTGAGGGCATATTGCCCTCTGCGCATGAAGCGCGAGACTCCGGCGAGCCAACCCTCCGGGTCATCGCCGGGAAGCGGCAACTCCCAGTAGGCACAGGGCGGCCTACTGGGGAAGAACTGAGTTCTGTTGTGCCTCGAGGAGGTAGAGGGCAACGGGACTCATCCCCAAAGAGAGCTGAGCTCTCTTACGAAAAGGGTGTGTGCAAGCCGGGCTTGCTGGTCGTTCAAGCGAACGTGAAGGGCTTTGCAAAGCCATGGAGAGTCTTGATTGACTCGGGAACCTCGGGCAACTACGCCCGTCGCTCCACCCTGGAAGGGAGTCAGCTGTATGCTGAGGCACTGGAAGTGCCAACGAGAGATACGATCTCTGTCCGCCTCGCGATGGGGACACTGGTAACTGTGTCGAAGGTCTCTGTCGACCTTGGTGTGAAGTTTAAAAACATCGATATCGTGGAACGCTGTTTAGTCTTAGACCTGGATGCGAGGTATGACCTCATCCTTGGCATGGCATGGCTGGAACGCCATGAGCCATGGATCGACTGGAAGTCGAAAACGCTGGGTGCGTCGCACCCTGCTCCTAGTGGAGCTTTGGTGAGTCATGAACCCACCTCTGCTAGGAAGCAGAAGCGCTTTTGGCGCGAGCACGAGGCCGAGGCGGCCGTAGTGCTGGACATTGGTATGTCCGAAATTGTTAGCAACGAGGTTGCTGTTTGCCCTGAGGGCGTACGTGGTGCGGCACGTTATCCGCGGAGCGGTGCAGGTCAGGTCAATGACCAACTGCTGGGTCCTGGTGAGGACGAGCGCGGAGTGGCGCGTAATCCACTGAGTGGTATGAATCTGGTCGATGACCTACCGCTGCGTGACCGGAGGGTCGCGGTCGACTGCGAGTCGAGGCATCATGGGCGTGGCCCAGGAGATGCAGGTGAAGTGACACCTAGTTCACTGTGTGAAGGTCAAGAACCTCTTGGCTTTCAGCCGAGTGTCTTGCGAGACACTGTATCCTCTTCGAGGAGTGATGGTGCTGCTGCACCCGGTGGTGGTGACGGAGATGTCGCCACATCGCCCTCATCCGGTCGAGCTCGGTCGCGGAGGGAGAAGAGAAGAAGACGCAGGGCGTCTGTGACGTCTTCGACGTCGGACGATGTGTCCAACGTGACGAGCGGTGATGCTCCACGTGATTGCTGTGAACAGCTGTATACACTCGTGGACGGAGTGACGGGGGAGGTAGAAGGCGATATCATCCTTGATACTCTGCCCGCTGCAACAAATCGGCTAACGAAGACAGGTTCTTAGGGTTCGCCTCCAATCCTTCCTTGGAAACTCGATGGCCTAAGTAATCCACCTTGCGCATCCCCCAATAGCTCTTTACCACACTGCAGATGCTCTGCTAGAGCTGGACGAGATGTCCATTGCCGAGTTTGGCGAAGCCTTAAAGGCAGGCGAGCTAGCCGAGGTGGTCTTGCTGGGACCTGAGGAGGAGTTGAACTCCTCATCCGTCGTGGACGACGCGGTCCTAGATGACACCAAGAAGGCGCTGAGCGCAAGAAGTGGATCGGCGATCCTCAAAGATCCTTCGGATCCCTTCTACCCGGTGGTGAAGGAGTATGGAGACGTTGTCTCGAAAGACCCACCGACGGGCCTGCCTCCGGATCGAGGCGTGTGTCATGAGATTGACCTGGTTCCTGGAACCAAATACTGCGTAACAAGGCAATGGCCTTTGCTGAGAGAGCAGTGTGACGTCATTGACGCGTTTTTCCGTGCGAAGCACGAGGCAGGGATGGTGCGTGAGAGTAAGTCTCCGCACTCGACACCCACGTTCTGTGTCAGAAAGCCGAACGGCAAGTGGCGCATTGTTCATGCTTTTAACAAGCTAAATGCGGCCACTATCCCGGCGCAAACGCCGATTCCTCGCAAGGATGTTCTGTAGAACAACATGGTAGGCTGTACGTTGTACAGCGCGCTCGACTTGGTCGATGGCTACTACCAATTGCTCATGAGAGCGAGCGACCTTCCGCTGACAGCGGTGAGTACTCCGAGCGGTATGCTCTGGGAGTGGCTGGTGATGCCCCAGGAGCTGTCGAACGCACCAGCAACGTTCAATCGTCTTGTGACGCAGTTGTTTAGGCCCCACCGGGCGTACGCTCAAACGTACTTTGACGATATATTCGTCCATAGTCGTGCTGAGCACGGAAAGTCAGACGTGGAAAACCACATTGACCACTTGCGAGCGGTGCTCGAGTGCATGCGCACTAATACGTTGTATGCCAACTTGGACAAGTGCGTCTTTGGCGCGGAGGAAATACCTTTCCTCGGGTGCTTCATTGGGAAGCGAGGCTTAAGGGCTATTCCTGCCAAAGTCAAGGCCATCGTGGACTGGCCGGTTCCCAAGAACCAGAAGGACTTACGCAAGTGGCTAGGCTTAGCCAATTACTTGCACAAGTACAGCGCAAACTACGCGGAGATGGCTCGGCCATTATCAGATCTCCTTAAGAAGGACGCACCATGGTCCATTCAAGGACAACAGTTCATGGAACGAGAGGGCTGTGCCCTGGTGGGTTCGAACCACCGACCTGTGGCTTCCAAAGCCAACGCTCGACCACTGAGCTAAAAGGGGATTGCCTTTGAGCTTGTCCAAGCGTGAACAATTGTTCATGGAACGAGAGGCTGTGCCCTGGTGGGTTCGAACCACCGACCTGTGGCTCTCAAAGCCAACGCTCAACCATTGAGCTAAAAGGGTGTTGCCCTTAAGCTTGTCCAAGCGTGAACAATCGTTCATGGAACGAGAGGGCTGTGCCCTGGTGGGTTCGAACCACCGACCTATCGCTTGTGAAGCGAGATTTCAACCGCTGAGCTGTTGTCGACGACTCGAATGAGTCAAGAGCATTGCTCTAAGCAGTTTGCAACTCTTGGAGTAGGCGCGGAGCGCGAGCGTAGGTCTGATACCGCTTGAGAGCAAGATGCGCGCTGCGCTTGGAACATTGGGTCGTGGGCCGACGACGAGAAGTTGGGCATCAACGATGCGTAGGCGTTTGTGAGCTCACGGAGCTGTACAGCGCTGGTGTGAGGTGTAGTAACCTCCGCCGTCTTAACAAGACGTGACCTCGCTGAGGAAAGTTTCGAGAACGGAATGTTCTCATCTTAGTGGGGGAGAGTGTAACGGGGTTACATGGTGTGGAGCACACAGGGGTACGAAGTACCCGGAGAGCTAACAAACTCTCAGTACATAAGTTGGAGAGTTAACAAGGTCTCTCAGTACGCTGGCTGAAAGCCACACGTTATGCATTTGATTAGGTTGAATTATGCTAGATAGTTAAACAGATACATTTACCCTAGGCGGCTTGGCCGCAATAATAGTAAATAAAACACTTCTGGTTTTGAAGCATAAAAGTTAAGGTATTAACTTTGAGCCCTGGTCTTGGGCTGTAAGTGTCCTTTGGATAAGGAACTTAGTATTAGTGACTCTTTGAGTCAAACGTCTTCCTCTGACGCTAAAGCTACGGCAGCCCCGCTGCACTAGGGCACCTGAACGTCGGTTAACATCGGGTGGGAGCCCGAAGATGAAGTACATCGACACCGAGCGTCAGACCTCGATGGTCACTGGTAGGGGATGCAGGGGGGGGGGCTGCGAAGACGAAGCAGGTTTCACACGCTGACAGACCTCGCAGGTGCGCACCAACTTACGTACCAGATGAGCGCCCAGCGGGGCATCGTGAAACTCATGGATAATCCGTGAGCGCAGATCGGGGTCATTAGGGACAACGACACGCGGGGCATCGAAGTTGTCGATGCTGTACGTCAGCAGCTCGTCCTTGAGACGATATCGGTGAGTTTGGTTTCGTACGGATCGGGAAAGGGCTCCCAGTGTGTCGGCGCTGGGAGAGCGGAGATGCTCCAGGATACTGGAGTACATCAAGTCATGCTCGTAAGCAGCTCGGATCTTGTCACGGAGTGGCATTACCGGGGAGACACTCGTCAAATTGACACCTGACGCCTCGCACGTGGCACACTCGTCTACATCGTCTTCATCCAGCGAAGCTTGTCGACCCAATGCACCGCGTGGGTCGTAGTCGGGGCGCCGAGACAAAGCGTCGGCGAGAATGTTGTTCTTGTCGGGCTTGTAATGGGCCCTCAGAAAGGAATGTAAGCCAGCGGGCCATCCGCTGGGAGAGATGGGGACTCTTCGCTGTCCTCAGCGATGCATGGTCGGTGTACACTGCGAAGGTATCCTCACCCAACAAGTACACTATGATCTTGATCAGAGCGTAGCGCATCACAAGGAGCTTCTTGTCGTGAGCAGGGTAGTTGCGCTCTGCCGGCTTCATTTGCCTGGACTGGTAGCTTACGACACGCTCTCGACTTTCATCATCGAATTGCATCAGCGCACAGCCGATGGCGAAATCGCTTGCATCGCAGACGACGTGATAAGGCTTCAAGTCATCCGGGAGCGCGAGGATTGGGGCCTCGGCGAGACTCTTCCTTATTGAGTAGAAGGCGGCTTCATGTGCAGAAGTCCACGACCACGACACATCTTTCTTCAACAACGAAGAGAGCGTCTGGATCAATCCGGCGTAATTCTTCGTGTACTTGTGGAGATAATTTGCGAGACACAGCCACTGACGCAATTCAGTGGGATTCTGTGGCGTAGGCCACACACATATCGACGACACTTTCTCGGGGTCAGCGCGGACGCCGATCTTGCTTACAAAGTAGCCAAGCCACGGAATCTCCGGTGCACTTGTTTTCGCGTCTCGCTTGGAAGACTTGCCTCAGATGCTTCAAGTGGACTTCGAGCACGCTGAGGCCTCCCTCAGCGCGACTGTGTATGAAGATGTTGTTATAATAACTCGGTACGAGATCGCGGAGCGGGCACAGCACATGGAATGCCATGCGATAGAGCGTAGCGAATGCATTCTTCAAGCCTTGTGGCATAACAGGCAACTCCCAGAGCTACCACTGGGAGTGCTAAACGCTGTGAGCGGTATGTCGCTCAGCCGCATGAGGATTTGGTAGAACCCATCGGTCAAATCGATGGCGCTGAAGACCTCACTACCCGACATTGCGTCGAGCACCATGCCCTTCCGAGGAATCGGCGTCTGGGCAGGGATTGTAGCGTCGTTCAGCTTATTGAAGGCATGGACGATGCGCCATCCACGCGTGGCTTTCTTCACACAGAAGGTCGGACTGGAGTGCGGCGATGTGCTCTCGCGCACATGACCCGCCTTGCGGCGGCTCTCGAAGAAGTCATCGATAGCTTGGACCTGATATCGCGGGAGCGGCTACTGCCGCGTCACACAATACTTTGAGCCAGGCACGAGATCGATCTCGTCGCGAACTCCTCGGTTAGCTGGTAACTCAGCTGGGATCTTATCCGGAAAGACATCTTCATATTTGCGGACGGCCTCGAAGACTGGATTGCCGGATTCGCGTAGCGCTTCCTTATATTGCGCTGCGAAGCGCTCCTCGCGGACCGACTTCGGTTCGGCGCTCTTTGGGCGCGAGGAAGTGTCGTCGTCACTGACAGCATTCACTTCGAGCGACGCCGAATCGGCGTCGGTGGCCAGGCAGACCTGTTCGATTTCATCGTCCTTGAGGCCACGAAGGAAGTTCTTCTAGGAGAGACCTGGATGTCGAGTGATCGACTGCGTCTCTCGAGGTGCGGTTGCAAGCTCGAGCGTTCGTCGGCGACCGGAAGAACCTTCCACATACTCAAGCACGCAGACCGACTCCGTCGGTGAGCTGTCACTTGGTACGGGCTCTCGGCGAGGTTTCAGCCGACGCCGCTTCACTTCCTTTTTCGCCACCTCGAGTGCGAACTCGAGAATGATGAGTCGCTCCCGCTGGACGAGATCTCACTTCCCTTCAGCGGAAGCCCCTGCTCGACCGCGGTAGTGTTCAGTGGGAGCGCCAACTGCGCGGCCATCGGCTTAATTAACAGGAGCCCCTGCTCGACCGCCATTTCGTTCGTCTGCGAGAGCCCCTGCTCGACCGCCATCTCATTCGTCTGCGGGAGCGCCTGCTCGACCGCCGTCTCGTTCATGTGCGGGAGCCCCTGCTCGACCGCCAGTTGGTCTTCATCCCCGCGTCGCTGCGGGGATTCGTCAGCTAACAGCACTGCGCAAGCCGTGCAGAGAGGGCCATCGCTCACTCTGTGCACAACGTGCGTCGTGGATGACTGGTCCACGACGGTGACGTGGGGCCAATCCTTCTGGTCGACCAGGAGGTGCGTGAACACCTCGCTCACATCATAATCACTGCGACGCTTGACCGACCGGGCCAACCAGTCAATCTCAGGTTGATAGCGCGTCAACCCCGGCATACCCAGGATACAGTCGAACGCGTAATTCATCTCAATGACGAAGACGTCGTCATTGCTTCGGAAACCGTCGAACGTCTACGGAAGTGTAATCTCGCGCAGCGCGACGCGGCGTGATTTCCCATCCGCCAACTTGACAGCGGCCTCCTCTGTACCTTTGCGGACCGTGATGTTCGACGGGAGTACCGACAAGCACGACGCGCGGAAGAAGTTGCTGGTCGCTCCTGAATCAAGGAGTGCTCGCAGTGGTCGCCGGGCACCAGCGACGTGAAGACTGACAATGATCAATCTTGAATCGCTCGGCGTGGTGGTGTCATGAAAGTGTGCATGCAGCACAGGAGGGCTAGGAGGTTGGGTTACCACCGGGGGACCAGGACCTCCATTCCAGCCAGTAGGGCGCCCCGCACCTACTGACCCTGACCGTTTTTTTGGCTGGTCAGAACTCACGGTCTCGGCATCGACATGCGTAAGCACTGTAGCTGGCGCGCGGTACTCTGCCGCGCGATGACCGACCTTCCGGCAGCGGAAGCAGGTGAGAGAACGACTGTTCCGAGCACCTCACCGACGCGCTACATGACGCTGGCGATCGCTCGTCGTATCGATAGCGTCGATGTCCATGGGCTCGAGCGCAGAATCCCGAGCTGAAGCAGGTAGCGCGTGAGCGTATGACGCCGCAACCACGTAGTCCTCGCGTAGGGCGAGGGCGAATGCCTCTTCGAGCGTAGAGGGGTCCGATCTTGTAAGGCAGTAGCGCGTCATGCCTTCGCGCATACCGAACACGAACACATGAACCTGAGAGGCCATATCGATCAGCTTAGACACGATACACGACGCGAGGTGGCGTGTCTATTGGACGTAGTCGCGCATAGTCATCGTGCCTTGCCGAAGGGCGAAGAGGGCTGTCCGAATTCGGGATTCATCTTGCGGCGGCTCGAAGGTCAAGGGTATCCAGAGTGGGGGACGGGTTGGGGTCGACGACCAACTTGCTGAGGGCCTATTACTTGGATTTATCCAGACAGCCGCGAGGGGGGGGAAGTGGACCTTCGCGGAAGGCGCCTCGATCAACCTCTAGGCGATGGCGGTGTCGATCTCTCGAAACCAGCGATTCAGCGGAAGTCGATCTTCTCCGGCACCGGAGTAGGTGGACGTCTCTAGCTTCACGACGTCATCTGTGGAGATACGCGAGGGAGTTGACACTCGCCGATTTGCATCGGTGAGCTCGCGTTCCATTAATCCTTGTGCCGCAACGCGCTGCTCGTCGGGCGTCGCTGAGCGCAGCAGCGACGTGACGACGGCTTCTCCGGACACCGCCGCGAGGCGGTGGAGAGCTTCCCACTCGATCCGAGTGAGATAGGGGAAAGAAGCGTGGTCGAGGTCTTGGCTCATGTCGAACTTGGTCGTTGGAAGGACTACGAAGTGCTACCAGATGTAACGGGCCAGGTATTCACTCCGTTACTTGCTTACACTTTAGAGCTGAGGAAGCTCGCAATAGGACGACGAAGTCTTAGGTTTAAGAAAAAACCAACTTTGGCAGTATTTAAGGACCAAGGCACAGCCCTGGTCACTCAAATACACGTCATAGTTTAATTGGCTAATAATGGGTCTGGCTTCCCATATATCAGCCAATGGCATAACAGCATTTCAGCACGCGCCAGTCGTGTGCTGATGCACCTACTTATGTAAAGAAATCTACTTACTTATGTGATGGAGGGGCCCATTACACCGTTCAAATGTCATTTTGCTGTCCGTGTCTGCTTTCAAATTTGAGTCAAAATACAGTGATTCCAAGGCGGCTGAACGTGTCGAGGCAACGTGTAACGGCCCCTCCATTACATAAGTAGGTAGATCTGTTGATTTTTCCTCAAACCTAAGACTCAGTCGTCCTATTGCCAGCTTCCTCAGCTTTATAGTGTAAGCAAGTAACAAAGTGAATACCTGGCCCGTTACATCTGGTAGCACTTCGTAGTCCTTCCAACGACCAAGTTCGACATGAGCCAAGACCTCGACCACGCTGCTTTCCCCCATCTCACTCGGATCGAGTGGGAAGCTCTCCACCGCCTCGCGGCGGTGTCCGGAGAAGCCGTCGTCACGTCGCTGCTGCGCTCAGCGACACCCGACGAGCATCGCGTTGCGGCACAAGGATTAATGGAACGGGAGCTCACCGATGCGAATCGGCGAGTGTCAACTCCCTCGCGTATCTCCACAGATGACGTCGTGAAGCTAGAGACGTCCACCTACTCCGGTGCGGGAGAAGATCGACTTCCGCTGAATCGCTGGTTTCGAGAGATCGACACCGCCATCGCCTAGAGGTTGATCGAGGCGCCTTCCGCGAAGGTCCACTTCCCCCCCCTCGCGGCTGTCTGGATAAATCCAAGTAATAGGCCCTCAGCAAGTTGGTCGTCGACCCCAACCCGTCCCCCACTCTGGATACCCTTGACCTTCGAGCCGCCGCAAGATGAATCCCGAATTCGGACAGCCCTCTTCGCCCTTCGGCAAGGCACGATGACTATGCGCGACTACGTCCAATAGACACGCCACCTCGCGTCGTGTATCGTGTCTAAGCTGATCGATATGGCCTCTCAGGTTCATGTGTTCGTGTTTGGTATGCGCGAAGGCATGACGCGCTACTGCCTTACAAGATCGGACCCCTCTACGCTCGAAGAGGCATTCGCCCTCGCCCTACGCGAGGACTACGTGGTTGCGGCGTCATACGCTCACGCGCTACCTGCTTCAGCTCGGGATTCTGCGCTCGAGCCCATGGACATCGACACTATCGATACGACGAGCGATCGCTAGCGTCATGTAGCGCGTCGGTGAGGTGCTCGGAACAGTCGTTCTCCCACCTACTTCCGCTGCCGGAAGGTCGGTCATCGCGCGGCAGAGTACCGCGCGCCAGCTACAGTGCTTACGCATGTCGATGCCGAGCCCGTGAGTTCTGACCAGCCAAAAAAACGGTCAGGGTCAGTAGGTGCGGGGCGCCCTACTGGCTGGAATGGAGGTCCTGGTCCCCCGGTGGCAACCCAACCTCCTAGCCCTCCAGTGCTGCACGCACACTTTCATGACACCATCACGCCGAGCGATTCAAGATTGATCATTGTCAGTCTTCACGTCGCTGGTGCCCGGCGACCACTGCGAGCACTCCTTGATTCAGGAGCGACCAGCAACTTCTTCCGCGCGTCGTGCTTGTCGGTACTCCCGTCGGACATCACTGTCCGCAAAGGTACAGAGGAGGTCGCTGTCAAGTTGGCCGATGGGAAATCACGCCGCGTTGCGCGGCGCGAGATTGCACTTCCGTAGACGTTCGACGGTTTCCGACGCAACGACGGCTTTCTCGTCATTGAGATGAACTACGCCTTTGACTGCATCCTGGGTATGCCGTGGTTGACGCGCTATCAACCAGAGATTGACTGGTTGGCCCGGTCGGTCAAGCGTCGCAGTGATTATGATGTGAGCGAGGTGTTCACGCACCTCCTGGTCGACCAGAAGGATCAGCCTCACGTCACCGTCGTGGACCGGTCATCCACGATGCACGCTGTGCACAGAGTGAGCGATGGCCCTCTCTGCACGGCTTGCGCAGTGCTGTTAGCTGACGAATCCCCGCAGCGACGCGGGGATGAAGACCAACTGGCGGTCGAGCAGGGGCTCCCGCACATGAACGAGACGGCGGTCGAGCAGGCGCTCCCGCAGACGAATGAGATGGCGGTCGAGCAGGGGCTCTCGCAGACGAACGAAATGGCGGTCGAGCAGGGGCTCCTGTTAATTAAGCCGATGGCCGCGCAGTTGGCGCTCCCACTGAACACTACCGCGGTCGAGCAGGGGCTTCCGCTGAAGGGAAATGAGATCTCGTCCAGCGGGAGCGACTCATCATTCTCGAGTTCGCACTCAGGTGGCGAAAAAGGAAGTGAAGCGGCGTCGGCTGAAACCTCGCCGAGAGCCCGTACCAAGTGACAGCTCACCGACGGAGTCGGTCTGCGTGCTTGAGTATGTGGAAGGTTCTTCCGGTCGCCGACGAACGCTCGAGCTTGCAACCGCACCTCGAGAGACGCAGTCGATCACTCGACATCCAGGTCTCTCCTAGAAGAACTTCCTTCGTGGCCTCAAGGACGATGAAATCGAACAGGTCTGCCTGGCCACCGACGCCGATTCGGCGTCGCTCGAAGTGAATGATGTCAGTGACGACGACACTTCCTCGCGCCCAAAGAGCGCCGAGCCGAAGTCGGTCCGCGAGGAGCGCTTCGCAGCGCAATATAAGGAAGCGCTACGCGAATCCGGCAATCCAGTCTTCGAGGCCGTCCGCAAATATGAAGATGTCTTTCCAGATAAGATCCCAGCTGAGTTACCAGCTAATTGAGGAGTTCGCGACGAGATCGATCTCGTGCCTGGCTCAAAGTATTGTGTGACGCGGCAGTAGCCGCTCCCGCGATATCAGGTCCAAGCTATCGATGACTTCTTCGAGAGCCGCCGCAAGGCGGGTCATGTGCGCGAGAGCACATCGCCGCACTCCAGTCCGACCTTCTGTGTGAAGAAAGCCACGCGTGGATGGCGCATCGTCCATGCCTTCAATAAGCTGAACGACGCTACAATCCCTGCCCAGACGCCGATTCCTCGGAAGGGCATGGTGCTCGACGCAATGTCGGGTAGTGAGGTCTTCAGCGCCATCGATTTGACCGATGGGTTCTACCAAATCCTCATGCGGCTGAGCGACATACCGCTCACAGCGTTTAGCACTCCCAGTGGTAGCTCTGGGAGTTGCTTGTTATGCCACAAGGCTTGAAGAAGGCATTCGCTACGCTCTATCGCATGGCATTCCGTGTGCTGTGCCCGCTCCGCGATCTCACACCGAGTTATTTTGACAACATCTTCATACACAGTCGCGCTGAGGGAGGCCTCAGCGCGCTCAAAGTCCACTTGAAGCATCTGAGGCAAGTCTTCCAAGCGAGGCGCGAAAACAAGTGCGCCGGAGATTCCGGGGCTTGGCTACTTTGTAAGCAAGATCGGCGTCCGCGCTGACCCCGAGAAAGTGTCGTCGATATGTGTGTGGTCTACGCCACAGAATCCCACTGAATTGCGTCAGTGGCTGTGTCTCGCAAATTATCTCCACAAGTACACGAAGAATTACGCCGGATTGATCCAGACGCTCTCTTCGTTGTTGAAGAAAGATGTGTCGTGGTCGTAGACTTCTGCACATGAAGCCGCCTTCTACTCAATAAGGAAGAGTCTCGCCGAGGCCCCAATCCTCGCGCTCCCGGATGACTCGAAGCCTTTTCACGTCGTCTGCGATGCAAGCGATTTCGCCATCGGCTGTGCGCTGATGCAATTCGATGATGAAAGTCGAGAGCGTGTCGTAAGCTACCAGTCCAGGCAAATGAAGCCGGCGGAGCGCAACTACCCTGCTCACGACAAGAAGCTCCTTGTGATGCGCTACGCTCTGATCAAGATCATAGTGTACTTGTTGGGTGAGGATACCTTCGCAGTGTACACCGACCATGCATCGCTGAGGACAGCGAAGAGTCCCCATCTCTCCCAGCGGATGGCCCGCTGGCTTACATTCCTTTCTGAGGGCCCATTACAAGCCCGACAAGAGCAACATTCTCGCCGACGCTTTGTCTCGGCGCCCCGACTACGACCCACGCGGTGCATTGGGTCGACAAGCTTCGCTGGATGAAGACGATGTAGACGAGTGTGCCACGTGCGAGGCGTCAGGTGTCAATCTGACGAGTGTCTCCCCGGTAATGCCACTCCGTGACAAGATCCGAGCTGCTTACGAGCATGACTTGATGTACTCCAGTATCCTGGAGCATCTCCGCTCTCCCAGCGCCGACACACTGGGAGCCCTTTCCCGATCCGTACGAAACCAAACTCACCGATATCGTCTCAAGGACGAGCTGCTGACGTACAGCATCGACAACTTCGATGCCCCACGTGTCGTTGTCCCTAATGACCCCGATCTGCGCTCACGGATTATCCATGAGTTTCACGATGCCCCCCTAGGCGCTCATCTCGGTCGCGAGAAGACGTTTGCCGCTGTGTCGCGCGACTTTTATTGACCCCACCTGTATAAATGGGTACGTAAGTTGGTGCGCACCTGCGAGGTCTGTCAGCGTGTGATACCTGCTTCGTCTTCGCAGCCCCCCCCCCCCTGCATCCCCTACCAGTGACCATCGAGGTCTGACGCTCGGTGTCGATGTACTTCATCTTCGGGCTCCCACCCGATGTTAGCCGACGTTCAGGTGCCCTAGTGCAGCGGGGCTGCCGTAGCTTTAGCGTCAGAGGAAGACGTTCGACTCAAAGAGTCACTAATACTAAGTTCCTTATCCAAAGGACACTTACAGCCCAAGACCAGGGCTCAAAGTTAATATCTTAACTTTTATGCTTCAAAACCAGAAGTGTTTTATTTACTATTATTGCGGCCAAGCCGCCTAGGGGTAAACGTATCTATTTAACTATCTAGCATAGTTAAACCTAATCAAATGCATAACGTGTGGCTTTCGGCCAACGTACTGAGAGACCTTGTTAACTCTCCAACTTATGTACTGAGAGTTTGTTAACTCTCCGGGTACTTCGTACCCCTGTGTGCTCCACACCATGTAACCCCGTTACACTCTCCCCCACTAAGATGAGAACATTCCGTTCTCGAAACTTTCCTCAGCGAGGTCACGTCTTGTTGAGACGGCGGAGGTTACTACACCTCACACCAGCGTTGTACAGCTCCGTGAGCTCACAAACGCCTACGCATCGTTGATGCCCAACTTCTCGTCGTCGGCCCACGGCCCAATGTTCCAAGCGCAGCGCGCATCTTGCTCTCAAGCGGTATCAGACCTACGCTCGCGCTCCGCGCCTACTCCAAGAGTTGCAAACTGCTTAGAGCAGTGCTCTTGACTCATTCGAGTCGTCGACAACAGCTCAGCGGTTGAAATCTCGCTTCACAAGCGATAGGTCGGTGGTTCGAACCCACCAGGGCACAGCCCTCTCGTTCCATGAACGATTGTTCACGCTTGGACAAGCTTAAGGGCAACACCCTTTTAACTCAATGGTTGAGCGTTGGCTTTGAGAGCCACAGGTCGGTGGCTCGAACCCACCAGGGCACAGCCCTCTCGTTCCATGAACAATTGTCCACGCTTGGACAAGCTCAAAGGCAATCCCCTTTTAGCTCAGTGGTCGAGCGTTGGCTTTGGAAGCCACAGGTCGGTGGTTCAAACCCACCAGGGCACAGCCCTCTCGTTCCATGAACTGTTGTCCTTGAATGGACCATGGTGCGTCCTTCTTAAGGAGATCTGATAATGGCCGAGCCATCTCCGCGTAGTTTGCGCTGTACTTGTGCAAGTAATTGGCTAAGCCTAGCCACTTGCGTAAGTCCTTCTGGTTCTTGGGAACCGGCCAGTCCACGATGGCCTTGACTTTGGCAGGATCAGCCCTTAAGCCTCGCTTCCCAATGAAGCACCCGAGAAAAGGTATTTCCTCCGCGCCAAAGAAGCACTTGTCCAAGTTGGCATACAACTTATTAGTGCGCATGCACTCGAGCACCGCTCGCAAGTGGTCAATGTGGTTTTCCACGTCTGACTTTCCGTGCTCAGCACGACTATGGACGAATATATCGTCAAAGTACGTTTGAGCGTACGCCCGGTGGGGCCTAAACAACTGCGTCACAAGACGATTGAACGTTGCTGGTGCGTTCGACAGCCCCTGGGGCATCACCAGCCACTCCCAGAGCATACCGCTCGGAGTACTCACCGCTGTCAGCGGAATGTCGCTCGCTCTCATGAGCAATTGGTAGTAGCCATCGACCAAGTCGAGCGCGCTGTACAACGTACAGCCTACCATGTTGTTCTGCAGAACATCCTTGCGAGGAATCGGCGTTTGCGCCGGGATAGTGGCCGCATTTAGCTTGTTAAAAGCATGAACAATGCGCCACTTGCCGTTCGGCTTTCTGACACAGAACGTGGGTGTCGAGTGCGGAGACTTACTCTCACGCACCATCCCTGCCTCGTGCTTCGCACGGAAAAACGCGTCAATGACGTCACACTGCTCTCTCGGCAAAGGCCATTGCCTTGTTACGCAGTATTTGGTTCCAGGAACCAGGTCAATCTCATGACACACGCCTCGATCCGGAGGCAGGCCCGTCGGTGGGTCTTTCGAGACAACGTCTCCATACTCCTTCACCACCGGGTAGAAGGGATCCGAAGGATCTTTGAGGATCGCCGATCCACTTCTTGCGCTCAGCGCCTTCTTGGTGTCATCTAGGACCGCGTCGTCCACGACGGATGAGGAGTTCAACTCCTCCTCAGGTCCCAGCAAGACCACCTCGGCTAGCTCGCCTGCCTTTAAGGCTTCGCCAAACTCGGCAATGGACATCTCGTCCAGCTCTAGCAGAGCATCTGCAGCGGGCAGAGTATCAAGGCTGATATCGCCTTCTACCTCCCCCGTCACTCCGTTCATTAGTGTATACAGCTGTTCACAGCAATCACGTGGAGCATCACCGCTCGTCACGTTGGACACATCGTCCGACGTCGAAGACGTCACAGACGCCCTGCGTCTTCTTCTCCTCTCTCTCCGCGACCGAGCCCGGCCGGATGAGGGCGGTGTGGCGACATCTCCGTCACCACCACCGGGTGCAGCAGCACCATACACTCCTCGAAGAGGATACAGTGTCTCGCAAGACACTCGGCTG
>NW_003303683.1:442892-444907 GCF_000142945.1 Phytophthora infestans T30-4 | reverse complement strand
CGCCCCGCGCCTACTATGAGTTGTCGTT
Organism: Phytophthora infestans T30-4; assembly: GCF_000142945.1. Lineage (NCBI taxonomy): Eukaryota > Oomycota > Peronosporomycetes > Peronosporales > Peronosporaceae > Phytophthora > Phytophthora infestans. The sequence continues at coordinate 444,879 of NW_003303683.1, read as the reverse complement.
CCCAGCGATGACCGAGGGTTGGCCCGCCGGAGCTCGCGCTCTTGCGCAGAAGGCATAGGCCCTCCAAGTGCTTTAGTGCTATTGCACACAAAGCATCTGCGGATGCCGGCGCGCTGCTCCGCAGCAAGAAGCTCCGCTTCTTCATCTTCAGCATAGCTGAGGTTCATCGGCTCTGGACCGCTCGAAGAGCTTGCGCTACCAGCGCTCCAACCAGGTCGCGCCGACCTGAAGTTGTGTTCGGCATTCAATGCCACATCCACCGCCTCTTCAAAAGAGTTAAGGTGTACACGGAACACTTCCGTTCGAGCTGCGCTCACACGAAGTCCCTCCATAAACACGGTCACGCTGACCAGTTCCGGAAGAGGGTCCGCCGCCATTCCGGCGATAAGAGTTCTCAACTCTTGGACATAGTCCAATAAATCCTTCTTACCCTGGCGGGTAGCAAGGAACTTTGACCGGATACGGTACGCCTGATTAGACGGCGCGAACACGCGCGAAAGCTGTTGCTTCAGCTGATCCCAAGTGGGAAATGCAGCGTCAACAGACGTGCCGCACGTTAGTGCCCATTCGCGAGCGCGACCTCCAAGCCTGGAGATAGCCAGCGCCACGCGCTGATGCTCAGACTGGAGCAGGGCCGATCCATGGCCATCTCGACCTCACGGGTCCAGGGAAGGAGATTCTCTCCATCCTTCCCCTCGAAGGTTTTTACGCTCACCATGAGCGGTTTCAGTCTCATAGACTCTTCACGCGTCATCGACGCCGCCGCTGTTGCGGCGCTCATCTTCTCTTGGACATGCTCCAAGAGCGCGTTCTCGTAGCGGGAGAACGATTCCAGCCTGGCAGTGACCGCCTCTGGACCTTGCGATGCGAGATGAGCCACGCCCTCCGGGCCAAGCAAGGACATAAGCTTAGTAAGCGCGTCCTGCTGCGCCGGGGGCAAATTCGCGAACACGGAGTGTTCCATCCTCGCAGAGGATATAGTCAACTGACTCAGAAGCGGGATTGACTACGAGGGCTACCAAGTGCAGCGGGGCTGCCGTAGCTTTAGCATCAGAGGAAGACGTTCGACTCAAAAAGTCACTAATACTAAGTTCCTTATCCAAAGGACACTTACAGCCCAAGACCAGGGCTCAAAGTTAATACCTTAACTTTTATGCTTCAAAACCAGAAGTGTTTTATTTACTATTATTGCGGCCAAGCCGCCTAGGGGTAAACGTATCTATTTAACTATCTAGCATAGTTAAACCTAATCAAATGCATAACGTGTGGCTTTCAGCCAACGTACTGAGAGACCTTGTTAACTCTCCAACTTATGTACTGAGAGTTTGTTAACTCTCCGGACCCCTGTGTGTCACACCATGCAACCCCGTTACAGCAGAAGGGAAAGCTATACAATTAGTAAGTTAGATCTGGCGTTTTGAATGGGAAACCGAACGTTTTTTTACAAAATCACTGTTCTGACGTGGTTTTTCATGTTCCACACGTACTTCTTCGTGCTACACATTGCTCTACACTTTGGAAAACTTGTGCTGGGTATGGGGCTGTATGATGCAAAAATCATATTCGAGTTACCGCTAGTATACAAGTCGATACACTTAAAAAATTGAGAAACATTTATTAATCGAGTGAAATTGCGATTGTATAGATGTTTGTATAGGTTGTGCATATACGAAATGTAAATAAAAGTTTTGAATAAAGAGTTGGTGTAGGTGTTTGTTTTTGTGATTATGGAAATTATAGAAAAGTAAAAAAGATAAAATATTTAAAGAGAAAGGTAAGGATTGACGAGAAATTTGTAGATGTGTGGTAGTAATAGAAGCCTGTATGAAAAAGCGAGTTCAAATGAAAATAGATTTGGAGAATGAAAAAAAAAGTCAAATGTAAGTTTTTTTAGTAATTAAAAAAACCCCTAGGGTAAATCAGGGTAATATAGGGTAATGGAGGGTATTATAGGAGAGCTAGAAAAGCTACTGAGCGAGGCTTTAGG
>NW_003303683.1:425987-442792 GCF_000142945.1 Phytophthora infestans T30-4 | reverse complement strand
TGGGCCTCTATCCTCGTTCTCTGGACCAGGCTCTGTAGTGGCACCCACCGCCTCTTGTTTAACCTTGATCACCTCTGAGTCTTCTGCTGACTTCCTGAGTATTCCACTCTGGGGAGATGGCACGGTATCTGACCGTTCCCGCTGCGAAAAATGTAAAGAATCGGGGTTACCCCTATCACCACTTAATGCGTCTGACTCCGCGCCAGAGATATCTGAAATTGTAAATGCAACTGCAGCAACCATTCCCATTACCCGTATCACTTGTTCTGCTTATACTCTCCAACTTGTCAGTAATCTCAAAGTTCTCTTGAAACGTTCACGTCACGACGCGCGGTCCATCCCAGCATCCCATTTCCAGCGCTCGGTTATCTCGCTTCTGCCCATCAGAGCTCTCGTCCGAGGCTAAATTGTTACCAGTCCAAACCCTCGTCACCGGACGAGAGGAAGGAGCGGCACTCCCTTTATCTTCCTCCTGCCACCTTCATTGTGGCTAGGTGTTTGACCTTGCATCGGAGGAGCGTTCGTAGCCCTCTTAAGTGGTTACAGGGTCGGACACTCGGACACCATGTGATCTCAGCTGTCACACATATATCACGCGCACGCGTTACAGAAATGTCCACCCGAGCGATTTCTCGGCTGTTGTTGTGGCTGCTGTTGCGGGTTGCGAAGGTAGCGGCTGTTGTGAATGCTGCGGGGGTGGACTGGTACACTCCACGCCAATATGACCCTTCGCCTTGCACGACGAGCAGGTAGCGTACTGTCGGCGACAGTTGATACGGCTACAACCCAGCGAATTACAGTGCCTACATATCATAAGACCATTCTGAGTGTACATCTTGTCATTAATGGATGTTGATAAGGACGAGTGGCTTTAGCAAGAATCAAAATATAGTGGAGCCGCACACCGTTGACTAACAACCATAATAAGCTTCCCGAAGGAAATGATTAATCGTAAAACAAAATTTCAGCCATCTTTTCGTAAAATTGTAAACAGCAGCTGAGATTGTTATATTGCCCCTTTGTACGTAGAGGCGTTGCTTTGGTCTGGGAGGACATCTGAGCTCAACAAGTTGCAATTTTCGAAGTGCTGATACCTAACGATCGAATCAATGAAAGAAGCATTTCTTTTGACACGCATGATTATCTTTCATGGAGTGTTAGACCCGAAGATAACTTCACCCACTGGGTTGTTTCATGTCACAAGATAAAAGACTTCCACTCAATTCCTTCAAGCAACATTTACTGGGCCAATGGGTTTTGATGCTACCACAGACACTGTATTTCTCTGGTGTCCACCGGATATTGTTTATAAGAGGCCAATTAATCTATTCTAGTACCAGGTGGCGCATTCATTTACAAACGGATACAAATAAATATGTTTAAAGAGAGAATATCACCATATTTTTTGTGATATAAAAACGATACTAACGATAACAATTTTTTCCAAATAATAGAGGGCTGTAGAAAGAACTTTCTTCCAGTACGAGCTCGTACAAATGAGTCACATAAGAAGTAAGAGATTTTCTTTAGGTTGAGTGCCATCCCCGGAGAAACTGCGTGTTCATAAAGCCGTGTTCCGCGACGATTTACAGTAAAGCGGTCAGAATTACGCTTTTGAAATTACTGCAGTTCTGGCACAGATGCTGCATTTCGTTCACCTGCGCCCGTCGCTGTACAATCAAATTGAAATGATTTACCAACGCAACTACAAGGCGATTGCGAGTGTAGCCTCGTGGCCACGTCGATTACAATATATGCATGGAAATTAAGGCAAACTTTTAGCTAAATATTAGGAAATGTTTAATTTTTTCACAAGCTCGGGCTGTTATTTTTTGCTCCTAAAAATGTCGGCAAAATCACAATAAAGTATATACATAATTCTACTTTGCAATATATTAGGCTTTTCCCAGCCTACGCGCTGCCCTATAATAGACCTGACCAGTGGTCACGTTTACAAGTCAAAAGTGATATACATGTATGTCATTTCATAATTATCAATAAATCATAAGAGCCTACTTTAGTCAGTGCTCTCGGATTTTTCAGGATTCAAGGGTCGATTTTTTGTGGATAGATGCTCCTGCCGTACTAGGTAATACGTGTTCGCGTAGCCAAATTACACCTGCGCTAGGCTCAACTTACGTACATGTACAATTAAAAAAGGCACAATCATTGAATGCGTTGAAATAAATATTTCCTCATGCTATTGCGGAAGGGCAGCCAAGCGGTGTCGCCAGGGGGTCCCAAGAGTGGACGTCTAGCACGGCAGCGTGGGTCGAGCGCTGAGGCGGCGTTGTAGACGGAGACAGCTCGACTGGGCTTTACCGATGGGGTTCTGAAGTTTGTGTTGGGGCAGCACTCTCTGAGCTATTATAAGCCTACAAAGGATGGAGACGTAGAGCTTAAGGGTGTCCTGGAGCTTAAAGCGGCGGATGTCATCACGCCACTGCCTCACTCGGATGTTTGGCTGCGTATTCGCCAGAAGGAGGGGCCTGCTGGCAAGAACTATAAGCTGGATCTGAAAGGTACGACCTGGTGTGATATGGGATGAAAAAGTGTATATGGTGGCTGCTGATACTTCAATGGCAGCTTTGGACTTGCAGGAGCGACAGGAGTGAATCGTAGCGCTCCGCAAAGCTTGTCGGGTGTGGGGGCTTTGTCAGGTTATTAAATATTGAAATTTTTCTCGTACTAATCCGTGTTTCATCCGCTCTGTTCGCAGAGCGAGCAATTGATACGCCAGCGGTCAATCCAGAGGGGCGTTAGTTTGCTACAAGTACGCTCCAGTAGGTGGGGCCTGAACGCGAAAGCGATGGGCTGAACTTCTTTCATCCCCCATGGCGCCTGACAACGTAGGCACGCCTCGAGTAGATTTGCGTTCTTCTTTTCAGATTTTCCATGAAATGTGCTGCTGAAGAAGCTCCTTAATAAGAAAAAAAGTACGTGGGGGCCTCCTTCGCAATGGTCAATGGCACAGTATCAACAGCTTGTTCAGGGCATTTGTCTCGCTCAAGAGAAATCAGGGAGCTCCGAGCCTAATCCCGACAGCATTTTGGCGGAAGCATTCAAGTTGCGGTACCAGTTTGAGGAAATTCCAGAGAATCAACGAAAGCTTTCACGGGACGTAGATCACGGATGTCAGCAGCAGAGAAACTAAAAGAAGTCGAACTTGACTCCCCTGTTGCTTCGTCTCAAACGTCGCCGCGAATACGCTACCCCTCGTTTCACAGCTACCCCGCAACTTTTGAGGAGCTGTCCGACCGAGCTGGGTCAGCAGCTAAGTCAGCGTCTAGCGACAAAACGGACGACACGCGAACGAAGCAGCCATGGAGTCTGGGTCGAGGCAATAACGATGACTTAATTGTGGAACAAAAGAGTGTCACTGTTGGCCAAGTCAACTCGGAGGAAGGCATTGTAAACGCATTGTCGAGCCGTTTTGACGAAGACCACATCTACACGTACGTCAACCACCACATGATAATCGTGATGAACCCGTACCGGTTGCTACAGACTGCTCGATTCACGTCAATTTACGACGAGCAGGTTGTACTCACTTACGCTGACACGGCAAATGCTGAGACAGTACTGGCTCCGCATCCATTTGCTATCGCGAAACAAAGTCTAGTTCGACTTTTCTTCAATAATAGGCGCACAGGTGGTAATTCGTCGTTAGCTTCGTCGACACTGAGCAACCGTACTATGGCTGAGGGTCGCGGGCAATCCCTTTGTCTTTGCGGTGGGAGTGGTAAGACAGAACTTGCCAAGGACTTGCTGAAATACCTGGTACTTGTGGCGCAACCAGCTCTTTCTGAGGGTTCGGAGGGTCGCCAGCCCAAGATCAAGCTGTTTACTAGCTCCACTAAAAGTACCATTCAGATGAGAACAGAGGAAACACGAACGATCGCTCTCCTCGAAGCTAAAGGTGTGGAGAAATACGAAATCGTGCTGCTGGATTGGCATCCTGAACGCTGGGAAGAAATGGCATCAGTGAGTCGAAGTAAGCGTCTCCCCCAGGTGCACGTGGACAACCTTTTCTTTGGTTTTTACGACAAGTTGGAGCATCTTTAGGATGAAGAACAATTGTTAATGTATCGTACGAATCCACATGCGGCGAAGAAACTGAGCAGAGTTTTGGAATCCAATATTATTCTGGAAGCGTTTGGAAATGCTACCACGTCGATGAACCTTAATTCGTCAAGGTTTGGAAAAGTGACAACTCTGCAAATTGCCTTTGGGGGGAGTTTCAGATTTGTGGCTGTCACATATCGCCGCTTTTACTAGAAAAATCCAGCGTCATGAGTGAAAGAGGTCGTGAAGCTGGAGACCAGAATGAATTGAACTTTCACGTACTGTACGCGATGGTGGCCGGTGTCAACGCCTTTTCCTTTTATGCGGTTGCTAGCGAAGGAGTTGCATCTCGATGGTGTAAAGTGCTCCCGCGTTTACTGATCTCGGTCGCAGCGACCACAAGCCGGGCAGAGCTTATGAGCGAAGCGGAAACGTGGAAAAAGGATGTGGAAAGATGGCAGCAGATTATTGGTGGGCTAGATGAGCTGAACGTATCCCCAGACGAGCAGAAGGCAATTTTTAAAGTGCTAAGTGCTGTTCTGTGGCTTAAAAAATATTGAGCTTGACTATCATGAGACATCGAGAAAGCTTTTGATGTCTTCTGCATGTACGGGGGTGCCTAATGCACCTCAAAGAGTGGTGGAACTTGTAGAGTTGGAATCAGTGGAGAAATTGAAACGAATGATGACGACAAGAAGTGTAAGTTTGCAATCGACGAGTGAAGCATTAGAGGTGACTCTAGAGCAGGGTCAGGTAAAGCATGTTCGAGACACACTCGCACGTTTGTTATACCAGCTCGCGTTCGAGTACATCGTTACCGCAACGAACAAAGTAACAAAAATGAGAGGTTCATGCACTGATAGGAATGAGCTTCGTGTGGACTCCAACCCGATTATCCCACCAGGCATTTCACTGCTGAAGATTGTCGACGTATTTGGCTTTGAAGACCTCTCGCATAACTCACTGGGTAGGAAGAACAAGTGGTCACAGCTGCCTACAATAACCGACCGTATTCGTCTATCCGTGACAAGGACAGGGACGTTCTTTTTATTAATGAGCATCCTCTTGGAATTTTCGCTTCGCTTGAGGAGCTGACTATTCTTCACCAAAACGAAAACGTGAACGCGCAGCAAGAGGAAAAACGGAACAGATTGTTTGTACGCAACATCTACGACCGCAATCCGTCTCGATAACCTGAACCGCCTCGCGTCTTAAACAAGGGAAATCTTCGATTTACTGCATTGCCTAACAAATTACATCCGCACACACGTGGAAACGTTAATTTCGTGAAGAAAAACTTGGACTTTGTCTACTCAAGCCTGTTGGTGGGGTTCGAGACGTCGACTAATCCTCATTTCTGTCGAATGCTTGCGGAAAGCAATCAAGTGGGTAGACCTTTAAACACAAACAGTAGCACGTTTAGTTCAGCAGAGTCTCGACTACCTGGAGGTTGGGCAGTTTCGCTATCACGTTAATGCCATCACGCCATGATGACAAGAACATGCCGTTCTACTTTCATTGTATTTGTCCCAACTTCAAGAAACAACCTTCCGTCGTGCTCAAGGATCTCGTTGAACCACAGTGTCGTGCACAGCGTCTAATTCGGCAAGTGGAAATTTGTAGGAATCCACCGTCATCATACCCGGCAATTGAAATCTCGAAAAGCACCGCTCTAGCGAGAGACACTAGTCTGTTGAGGGAGATCTACGTTTTGGATAACGTGGCTAGTGATGACAGCAACTTGTTGAATTGGCTCAGCGATCTTCTATATAGCGAAGACTACCCGAATCCAGAGAAAAGTGTTTCTTCTTCATCGATGGTGTAGTTCAAGTCAATTAGCCTTCTGGAAAAACTTGAGTTGCTACTCGAGGATCGAGAATCTGATGCCGCGACAAAAAAACAATCGTTGTTTCTTATGATCATGTGGGGATGCCGGTATGTTTAAAAAAAGTGTGAACGGCGGGGTTAATCAAATGATGTACTGGCTTGGAATGGCCCCCAAGGGAAAACACTGTCAAGAAGCTGCTAACGAAGTATAATGGACGCGAGGGCGAGCTTCGCTCGAAGTTGGCGCTGAAGAAAAAGTCGAAGGTCCAGGAAGAGAAAACGGTAATCAGCTAGCAAGTAATCTCCAGTCGCATTGTCTCCGCACGCATGGTGGCCTCGACGCACAGGCAGTAAACGCTATTTTGCATGACGACACGATGCGCGAGTTGCTGCAGCAAAACGAGAAGATAGTGTTGGCGCTACGAGACATGAGTTTGAACCCAGACGTCCTCGAATCTCAATTGGGTGACCACGAGCTGCGAGGGTTTTATCAGAAGTTAATTGACTTCTTACAGTCAAAGAAAAAAGACACAGGATATAGTGCGAGCTCTCCTAGCCACACGACAAATGATCAGCCTCAGCGATCTCTGGATGAGCAAGTACTCGCTGCTGCTTCACTTGAGAATGGCGCGTTGTGGATGCGACTTGTGGATGAAGCAAGATGGACAGCTTACCGTGATGCGTTGATAGATGACGAGGATCCAGAGCTGCTACTTTTTCATACAGAAGAGGAGGATTCCGTCAATACCTTGAAGGGTTTTCTGGAGGTGCTTGAACTTACAAAGCAGCGTGAAGAAGAACAGAGCGAGCGCCTTGGAAGCTATCACCGACTTAGTTCAGCCGCCTGCATCTGATGAAAAAGAGGTGTTGGAGGTTTACAGCTCTGCTGGAGCCAGTGACGAAGATGCCGAGATGCTGATATTACTTTCGAGCGTTCACTTTGGGCCGTCACTGATGATCGCCATGAACCAAGGCTCATACTACGTGCAGGCGTTGCAGGACCCGATTTTAATGACCAGCATGCAGCAGGTACGGCTGGTGCAAGCGCTGGTTTTGTAATAGCCGTGCAATTCACGTTTGTGGCGATGTTGTGCTGCAGCTCATAACCAACCCAAAGGACTTTGCGATAACGGCAACACTTCAAGAGCCTGTAGTGCGGGAGTTTTTCCTAAAGCTGATTGCGCTCTCCTGTAAGCCCGACAACGGTACAAGTTTTTGCTTGCTTGCGTACACTGATGTTTATTACCGGTATGTTTTGATGTAGTTGCGGTGCAAGAACAGAGTGACGAAGAGTGAGCTCTCACAACTCGTAGGCATGAGAGTGTTTATCCACCTATAAATGATAAGCCACGGAGCCAATCTATCGTTTAAGCCCATTTTCATTATTTTTGTTCGCTCTTCGCCATTCTGCACTCGAAACTATGCTTGCCGTCTAGTAACGGAAGTAGAGACCAGTGTCTTCGCGCTCATCGCCTTTTTGTGGCAGACCAGTCTCGCCCACGTCCCGCAGGATCTTGTAGCGCTCCATGTCAGCCTCGTACTCCTCGAAGGTCTTAGCGCACTCGCCGGCGTGCTGCTCCGCCAGTTGCGCGTACTCGGCCGAGCACTACTGCATGAATTGCGTCTCCTCGGCCGTGAGGTCGCGCAGTTAGCGAGCGGGAACACCCGACCAGAGTTGACCCGAGGGCACCTGCTTGCCTTTCGTTACGATGGATCCAGCCGTAATGATGGACGCCACTAGTGCTTGTACCCTCACCGGACCAGATATCCCAGAGCTGCTGACACCAGAGCTTACTGTTACAGCACCAGAGATGGCGCTTGTGGCGGAGCTGATAGACACCTGGCCACTATTGTTCGTCGAGGATGACGCCGACCGCTCGTGATTTAACCCCACTCACACTGTTCGTGGCGGGATGTCACTTTAGCAGCAAGTTTGATGTCGCCGCCCCGCCAGCTTCACCGATTCAAACAGATAGCTTACCGCGCCTACAGTGCGTCCATGTGTAGATGCACCGGTCACACCCGCCTTCTCAGCATGGCTGTCGTAATGCGGCGGTTTTATGAAATACCAACTTCGAATTGCACCAAAATAGAGTTTATTATTTTGGGTTGGGTTAATATACCCTACATTTATTTTAGGCAAAATGGACTACCCGATGCTTTGGTTTGAGACTACAAAAACCCAAAATTAATGACGATTATGGACTACAAGAAACAGTCGATAGCTATGTATCGACCGGATTATATGTATAGGGTAATTTAGGGTAGCCCGAAACGCGTCAGGTTATAAACCCTAGCTTTAGGGTTTGGAGACTTAAGTGGGAAGACTCTCAGGGGTTAGGTCCCCGTGGCCCCCCTTTCACGAAGACTTAGCTCTTCGCCAGTAGGGTGCCACGCCCTTACTGGTCTCCGACGTTCCCCTGCCCTCGAGATCCTGGCTTCTGCAAGTGACCCTTGAGGACGGGCTTGGGGGAAAGTCCGCCTGCGGTGTCTTTGCGCGGGACAGTCACGCTTAAAGTGGCCCCGTTTTCCACTGCCGAAGAAGCGATAGTCGCGCTGCTCGGCGGACCCGAGTTCCATGGGAACTGGTTCCGGTGGTGCTTGCTCGACCAGGATTCGACACAGAATTCCCTGGTCATGCTGAGACCGGCGTGCGCGCCTGACGATGGCTGTATTCTTCCTGCAGAGACATTTGAATCGACTCTTCTAGGGTGCCTGACTGCACCCGGAACAGCTGAGTGCGCGCCGGGCCCACTCGTAGGCCGTCCATGAGCACAGTCACCTTGATGTGTTCGTTGAGTGGGTTTCCCACTAGGGACACCGTGGGCTCCCGTATCGCTTGAACGTACTCGTGCAGCTCGCGCCTTCCTTGCTTGCAAGAAAGGAAGCGCGAACGGTGCCGGTACTCATCGTTCGCCGGGAGGAACGCGGCTCGGAGCTGTTCAGACAGCTGAGCCCAGGATGTGAAGCATCCAGGCGATGTCGCCCCCCGCGTGTACACCCAACTCTTAGCACGACCGCTAAGGTTGGTGAGTGCAAACGCAACACAGAGTTGCTTGATCGAGATCAGAGCCGCGTCCATCGCGAGTTCTACCTCTTGAAACCAGAAGTGAAGGTTCTCACCTTCCTTTCCTTCATACACCTTAACCTTCAGCCGTATTGGCTTCGGGTGTGGCGGACTTGTTTCCGCCGCCGGAGCCTGCAGGTTTCTACGCACATGTGTGATGAGCCCTTGCTCGTAAGCGTCAAACGCATTGACACGCTCGAGCTACTCGGCCGGTGTTGACGCCACCAGGCTCTGCAGGGCCTTCATCCCGAAGATGCCAGCCATCTTCCGAACCGACTCGAACTGTGAGTCGTTCAGACGGGAGAAGTCGTTCATATTCATGGCGACGAGCTTTAGAGGGGTTCAGGTAGTATACCCGCATTGGCGTAGGTTGACTACAGGTGCTACCAAGTGTGACGGGGTCACACAGCACCTTGCGCTAGAGGAAGTTGGCTTCCGCGACTTTACAAACTCTCAGTGAGCAGTGGTTCACAGGTCCCTTTTGTCTAAGGGAGCGAAGTGACCAAATTAAGGTAAGCTGTAAGCGGAATGTATTTATAGGTAGGCTAAGCTTGCGTTAAATATACAAACTATAAGCCACCTATAGAAAAGCTATGTCATCAGCCAATGGCTGGCCTCGGGCGACCCTGGTACCATCTACCAGATATACCGAAGTGTGACGTGTCACACTTCATGTAACTAGGTGTACACTTGGGGTTACGTACCCCATTATACTTCCAATGCTGCAGGGTGCTGTACTACAGGCTGTAGGAATACGTGATGCCGAGGACGTGCTTTTAGTACACGTAATACTCTGTACTTATAACTTTCTGCAAGTTACAATGACAAAAATAAAAAACTACATCTGTTTTGTTGTAAAATAGTAATAAATTAAGGAGTCGTTACTACAACTTTACCACAATTACACGATAGGTGGTTTAGAGCAACGCAGCAGCTTCCTGTGTTGTTCGGTAATTTATCAAGTTTATCTTCCCGCGAATTTGAAGCCAAACAATTCGACTAAACATTTGCAAACTCTCGTTGTCGACAAAGTACGACATTTCCAGAAACGGGAGAACCCTACAGCGGTGATATGGCGAAGAAGGACGAGAAGAAGCGAGCGTCCAGTACGGGGGGGGGGTCGAAACAAGTGGGTGCGGCGCTCGTCCAGTCGGTTGCTAACAGAGGTATGACTCTTTTAATTTACGCCATGATGGATAAAAACTGATTTGGTGTGTGTAGGACATCGCTCCACCCTACGCCCGCGTGATTACGTTAGTCTGACACGCGGCTACACGAAGGGTGTCCCCGCCACGCAGGACGCCACGAATAGCGCCACGCAGGATGAGGATGTCTCCGCCACACAGGATACCACGGCTGAGGCTGCCACGCATGACGAAGAGGTGGAAACACCCAGAACGCTACTGTTAAGGTGGCAGCTGACTCGCCGGCCGCTATCGCTGAGAGCAACATGGAGGGCAACATGGAGGGCAACATTGAGAGCAACATTAAGAGCAACACTGAGGGCAACACTGAGGGCGGCATGGATGACAACATGGATGGCAACACTGAGAGCATCATGGAGAGCAACATTGAGGATAACGCCGCCGCCGCCACCCTAGTGGACTCCAACGATACGGAAAACAAAGTATCAGAATCAGGAACGAGTCGTCTACAATGTTATTTACATTTTCTAATTAGAATTATCGACTACAGATGACCCAGATCATGAGCCTACAACAAAGCGGGTACGAGTATCTACGGAAGGACCGGCTAGTCGACCGCATAATCTCTGGCGTCGCCAAACCAAATCCCGCGGATAATCGCAAGAAGACTGTGGAAACGCTAAACCCAGTCATCAGCGACAAGCCAGGGCTACCGCAAAAGGTATTCAACACGTGGGGGGGGGATCAGTAAGTGCTCAAAGATTACGAAGCCGAGCACTTTCTTTGCTATCAAACGCGGAGCTCTGAGACAAGAAAGAACCACAACAGGTGAAGTGCACGATACCGAGATTGACGTTTATGTTGCTGTCTCATTGTATCGTTTGCGTGTTGTCTGCTGCTATGTTGCTTTGTGTGTTGTTTAAGCTTCCTGGTGTTAGGAAGATATCTGATTATTTGACTCACAGCCTCAAACGAGTTTGGTGTACGCATGCTGCAACTCAGGTCCCCCGAGGGCATGGGCGCCGTGAACATGACTGTCGCTTTACGGGATGTGAAGTGAGCTCTGTTGTGCGTTCCGTCTACTCAGCTGAGACCAGTAAACGCTCGTGGACAGTGTGTATTGATGAAGACACATATGTTCGTAAGATGCTGTTTTTACGCATATTTGTAGTTCAAACTGTTTACTGCTCTTGATATCGATGCCCAACCACCCCACTACGAAGCTGATCTACGATTCGTATCGTAGTGCGAAGTCACTTTTGCCGCGCAAAGTTTGTTAAGAACTCGGTCTACTCAACGAGGTGAAGACCAGTACTGCTGCTGTGAACCGCTATCTGGCGGACAAGTTAGGTGGGTGTTTTTCGTGACCGTAGTAAGCCTTAAGGATTGCTGTACATTCAAATTTAAATCGAGCTTAACAACATTTCGTTTACGTGCAGATATTACTATTACACCTCAGCAAACACGTAATATGCTACGGGCGTTGTTGGAGGGATCATCAGCGTTGGAACGAATCAAGTCTCGTTTGGGTACTTTTGTCACGGAAGAAGGTAATGATGTTCTCCTGGTGCAAGACCAAATGGATATAACCTGTGTCGTTACATTGCAAACCTCCATTCAGAAGGAGTGTTTTTGTCAGTGGGGTGACACACTGGTGATGGACTGGACGCACGGGACTAGTAACCTCGGATATCATTTGGGTAAGTTGCATCGTATTTAACTGTCAGATCATGCACAAACTAACTACTATGTTTTTTTAGGAAGTCTCGTGGTCACGTCGGCAACAGGACGGGGCATACCTGTAATCGACTTTCTTGCGCTAGATCAGAAAGAACAAACAATGGGCCGTATCGTTGAATTTTTCAAAATAAAGAACCCGTCCTGGAATTTGATCTAGACTGTCGTTATCGACAAAGATTTCGTGGAGTGGCGGGTCCTGGAAAAGGCATTCCCCGGCACCAAGGATATTCTGTGCCAATTTCACACGCTCATGTACTGGAGAAAGTGCCCCATCGTCCCAAGTTGATCTGACAATGTCACAGCGCGACAGGATAGAGGACGCGTTTGCAAAGCTAATCTACTGGTACTATTCTGTGTGCTGCTTCATGTGTTGATTTTGAAATGTTGCTTAATATGTTGATTTGTTGTGTTGCTAAATATGTTGTGCGAAATGTAGCAATACGCAGATAGCGTTCGATTCAGAGTTGGCAGCATTCACAAGAACATGCGAGGAGAAGTGCCTAAAGCTACCTGCTTTTTTTGCGGGATTGTAAAACGTGCGATTCGATGTGGGCAAACTATCTCCGCGGGATGTACTTCTCTTCAGGCAATACCACCACCAATCGAATCGAGTCCAACTGAAATTAGGTGAAGCTGCTCCTCGGTAAAGGGCCCCGTATTGATGCGACGATTGGGGGGCTTCTAGTTCATTAAACGACAGTTATTCGACAGCTACTTGCGTCAATTCGCAGGCACTCGGTGACTTCGCGGCAACCTGACTCTGTCCCAGACTTCCTGATAGTTGTGGTAAAACACCTGAGTGATGCTTCGTTTACAAAAGTGCGCACTCAGTGAGAGCACTTCATGGTATATCTGGCGGAAGCTACGTACAAAAAAGAAAACGTGGAAGTGGGAGAGTGGGTGTTGCTTACGCAGAGGCGCACTTATCGCTGCAATGACTATCAGTGGGTGTGTACATGCCTATTCTATCGAAGTAATCACCTCCCGTGTCAACACTTGATGTACATTGCTGACCGCGTTCACCGGTTCGAGTATCTCCCGATATTGACGATAGCTCCACGCTGGGACATGCTGGAAATGGCGGCAATGAAAAAGGCGTTTCAAGCTGGTATCTATTCCCTCCAGGTTGTTCGAACTTCGATGAAAGTAGCCAGTGATGCCTTCGACGCGGTCCAGCCGCATGGTTCTGTCTCAACATTATCTGCAACACAACTGAGTAGTGCAACACAGGACGCTACACAACCGAGTCGTGCAACACACGAAGCAACACACGAAGCAACACGCGAAGCAACACAGGTGAGAGGAGAGCTAGGAGATACCAAAACGACAAGACTGCCCGTTAAATCGAAACGCCGAATCATCTACGTGAAGCTGCGTCGCCGCGATTGAGCAAATGTTGTTGTTATGTCAACCGAGGAGAAGTACTGCAATGCAAAAGCAGTATTCGAGCCCGTGATGGAGCGTCTCTCAGGTCTGTCGAGTCCTGCTTTCTGCACAGCACTGCAGGCCTGGAAGGAACAGGTTCAACGTGGACTGCGTGAAGGTGTTGGAGCTAGATCGATATCAGATACAACGACTCCGCCAGTAGAGGAAGACGAATCCGACAATTCCTATTTATCTGATGCCGCATCGGGAAATTGAGCCCACAGAACTTATTGATACGATGGATTTTATCCGGCAGATGAAACCGCCAAATGCACCTCAGACGGGTGATGGAGCCACAAACAAATTTACGATGACAAAAGGACCAGCACCGAGTGCAGCACATACATTGAATGTGTCTGCTTCACATGTCGGTTGTCGTGTCAATATCAGCACGGGAAAGCAAAAGGTCCAAGTAGTGTTGCCGTCGGCCGACCACCAAAACGATACGCGTCTCGAAGCTCACAATAAGCCAACTAAAGCGGCTGCATATGCACCCAGAATGTGCAGTAAAGCGAAAGCCACCACTAACTGCGGACTTAAAGTTCTTCGTATCCCCCATACCAGGCCTCGACACAATAAGAGGAAGAGGGTGACACAGCGCAAATTAGTAAAGCCCGAAAAGCCCCAGAAACTGGCCCCTATTGCGCTTCCGGGCAAAAACGTACCGTCACTTTCGCGACTATTGAAATGAGCGAACCACACGACTGACCCGTATCACGTGGGTGAGATACTCGGAAACTACCATGGGATCATGAATGACGATTTCCTGGGCGCTCGAACTTCTCACAGCTGTCGTGAATTCGTTGGTACGGCTGCTATGACTACAATTTCGTGATTACGCATAGCCTTGTCATCAAATAGAACGCTGTGGTTGCGGCCGAAAAAAAGAAACGTCAAGGATTAAAGTATTGCATGCACATCAAGATGTCGAACATCCGGAGGGGGCCACGAACGAAGTCTTAGCTTTCATTCCTGGTGGTACCCCGCGCTTCACTAGGTTTGTGCTTTTCATGTGTTGTTTCATGTGTTGCTGGAGCTATGTGTTGCTTGACGTGTTGCTCACGGGGTACGTTGCTTTATGTGTTGCTACTAGTGGTGGGGTCTACCGAATGGCTGAGTACTTCAGTATTGTCAAGAAATACAATTCATGAATAGCAGATGTGAACTGGCTGTTATTGACAAAGTGGATACAGATCCCAGCACACCCGGAGGTATTCGACGAGGAGACTGGAACTGCTGCTCTAATGCCTGACGTTGTTCCCATGAGACATCAACAGCTGGCGGACGTCATCGTGCGTGTACTGGGAAGCGCTTGTCTAAACTCAATCTTTAGGCTTGATTGTGGCGAGGGAACGGTCATGGTGGAGAAAATGGTTGGTATGATTGCCCGAGATCGTATACTGAGTAATTCCATTATCGACTTTGGAATGTGATGCATTTGCAAATCGATTGGTAACTGCTATGATTTGGACTCACTCGCACCGTCATTAGGCTGTCCAAGGTCACCAGAAATCCTTATTGTGAGCTGCAAGTACGTTGTGTTGCCTGTCCATTTGAGCGACATACACTGGGGTGTGATTATTGTCAATATTTCATACCGGACGGAGATGGTGACCGTCACACCGTATTTCTACGATCCATTGTGCTCTTCGTCATACAACGACACTCTTTAGCACAGTAGTGGCCGAGCTCTTAAGGGGGTTGGCACGCTTCCACCATGCTGAGGGAGCCAATCCAATCGTAGAGGAGACTATGTGGCTTTCAGGACCGAAGCAGCCCGACGGAACTTTTTGCGGTGTGCTAGTTCTCGCCCAAGTGTATACGATGCTAAAAAAAAAGCTTGCAATTTACCCGATGTGCTGTAAGCCATGACGACATCACTATTATGCGTCTTCGCATTATGTGGATGGTCTTAACGCAGCCCGAGGCAACCACAAGAAAAAAACAAGGTAGCGAAGGCAGTCCAAGAGACAGATCTGGAATTACTGGCGACAATTAAGACTTAACATGTTGTGTTTCGGAAGCCAATTAATTGTATACTTCTTACTTATTAACCCCGCTCTGGTCATCATATTCTCAATGCTACGTGTGGCCAAACGTTGAACTGCAACACTCCTCCAGCACAACCGAGTAAGACATGACGTACTTTGAGCTGCGAATTGGAACCCCCGCCACGGCTGCAATGCGGGTGGTTTCCTCCTTTTCGAGTGAGATCAATGTAGCCAGCTCATCGTGCGCATTTAGCAGCTTCGGCGTGTGCTTGGCCAATTTTTAAACTTCCTTTCCATTAGTTCAATCTGCTGAAGCCGGGACTAAAGCAGCCTTTGGCAAAGCTTGGCCTGGTGAGTTTGAAGAGTCTCCGCTTCACCATGGCTAGCTCCAGTTAGCTCTAGATACCCAAAGGCGCTGGATGACTAGCAATAACGCTCTTTATAACATTGGCGTGGCTGATGTCGTCTTCGCGCATTCTTGTCTCCTTTTGGAGCGACCGACTGCGATCTACTAAGAAATTCACAATGGGGGACCAGAAACTTTTACGGTTCCCGTCATATATTTCTTATAAATTACGCCACGAACGTATTTTATTTAGCAAATGTGGCTCTATGTGGCTCTCCTTGTGGTGATGTGGTCTGTTGCGCTGCTATAAGAGCTGTTGTCCTGTCGTTGCCAAGTTGCAGTAACGCTGTCCAAAATATTATCTGAGTGTGACTGAACTGCCAAATCATAGTACCGGTACATTTACAACAGAAACTGGCCGTAAGAACTGGCCGGAAGAGCAACGTTGTGCTAAACAAACGTTGTCGCTTGAGCCATAGCGATATATAGTCTCAGATGGAGCGAAAATAACTCATATGTGCCGATGACAATTACTACTGTAAGCGAATTGAACTTGGCCTTTGTTTTCTATCGTTGTTGTGATAGCAAAAACTGATACCGGCTTCTTCCGCTTGTTACTGACAGTCATGTAGTATTACAATTCGCAACAATAACTGTGTATAAAAGATTATGTACGTCGCGCTTCGTGAAATACGAGAAAGTGCAATACCGGTATACATCAATTTATTCAAGAATCTCTTCGCAGAGCGGACTGCTTTCAATAGTGTCGTGCTCTTCGGCCACAGCTCCTATTCTATCATCTACCAAACTGAGACTAGCTAATTCGGCTATCATCTCACTTGCTACAATATCTACTACCTATAAAGCAAGCCTTTTTTTGTACCCGGCTTTTACTGTTTACTCGTCTAACTCCTCCCATGAGCGCTTGACCCAGCTTGCTATAAGTGCTCTGTCCGGTGGTACGAGCTTAAAAAGAGTTAAACTGACCTCCAGGCCGGAGTCCTGATTCCCTGGCAGGGACCCTGCGTCTCAGTTGATCTCGCAGCAATGCGCGAGGGTAGCATCTTGTAGATTGGGAAATGTCAGGTGTGTTGCCTATTTTTTGTGTTGTCAGTAACAAGTGGAGGCTCGAAAAATATAATTTGATTGGCTATAAAAGATTGTCAGTAATAAGTGAGCGTCAGTAAAGAGCGAAGGAT
>NW_003303683.1:401208-402663 GCF_000142945.1 Phytophthora infestans T30-4 | reverse complement strand
TTAGAGTTTAAATATCGTTTTAGCTTTCATTGAGTTAGGTACCGTATTTCGCATGTAGACCGATACCGCTACTAAAGCGATACACCCACCCAGCAGCGAATCATTGATTAGAACTGAGATCCCAGAAAATCGCATGTCAAGCGATACACGACACTAAAATGAAATAGTGACTATCGAATTTCTGAAATTTCACCGCAAGCGAATGGCTCGTGTCAAGCCGAAAGGAAGACCCCGACGAGGAGGACGTGGCCGCCACGTGCAGCAATATATGCTCAATGCTGAATCAGTTGACAAGAAGCTCGCGCTTCTAGTGATGTTAAAGACGACGGAAACTATGCGAGCCACCATTTCTCACCTTTATCCTAATTTAGCAGCCGCATCGTACAAAAGCAAGCGTGTCCAAATTCTCCGATGGAGACGCGAGCAGCCCAAGTTGGAGGATGCAGCTAGAGCTCACAAGGAAGAACACAATAAGATTCGAGGGGTAGGTACAGCTACCATACTTTCTAAGGACACTGATGAAAATATTGTAGTGTGGATAAATGAGTTTCGGGGTGAGGGAGTTCCAGTCTCTCCGAAAATGCAGCGGTGCATCGAAAAAACGCGTCACCACAATGCTGCTCAGCGATAGCGATGGTAACAAGTACGCGCCGTTTGTCATTATGAAAGATAAGCCTTCAAAAAGCGAAGAAACCCAAGTAGAAACTATTGGAAAAAGGAATGGGCTCGGTATTTGTGTTTGGGCCGATGTCAAGGTAATTAAAGCAAAACACAATTTGTTAATTCGTGGAAACAGCAAAGGTATGATTTTAGGAATGTGTTTTACTCTCGCTACTAGAAGGGCAACCGGTAGATGAAAGTGATGACTTCGCTGTTCAGGACATCATCGAAGAGGCAACTGTCTAAGAATAGAGATATTGCTTCTTCAGCTTTTAACATCATTTTTGAATGGGATCCTATCTCTCCTAACATGGGGTGTATCGGTCTACATGCGAAATACGGTATGAGAAGCGACTCAATCTTCAGTTAATTACAAGCTCTAACAGGCAGTAGACGCGGGTATTTAGTGCAAACTGGACAGTCTATTACTATCATTTGCATTGATGCGAGCTAAGTTTCATAGCGGCTCAGAAACGGCCCATGATGAGCACGACGCTCAGCTAAATATATTGTAGAGTTTGTAGACATGCTATTTGAAGTGCAGGTGATTCTGACAGTGGCAGCCAACAATAATAAAGAGACTGTGTCAAGATCACTTTTGTAATATTTCTAAGCATGTTAACCCTTTCGCGAGGAGCACATATAAGCTCATTATTTCTATACTATACAGGCCAAGTCAATAGAGCCTAAAAGGGCGCAAAATTCGCCCTTTTAGGTATTGTAAAGAAGGGGATGGTGTGTAAATCAAGCTTGATGCAGTTTGATGTGGTGTATTTGCCCTAAAAGGGCGAATTT
>NW_003303683.1:396811-399451 GCF_000142945.1 Phytophthora infestans T30-4 | reverse complement strand
TTCTGATGCGATGGCTGATGTCGGCCGTGCCGGTGCCGCGTGTGGAGCGTGAGGAGGGCCTGGAGCTCGGGGAGGGCGTGGAACCCGCGGCGGTCGTGGAACCCGAGGAGGGGGTGGAACTCGAGGATGGCGCGGAGCATAAAGGAGGGCGTGGAGGCCCTCGAGCCACGAACGCTGCCAGCACTGAAGGTGGCGGCAGTGCAGTTGGTGTTGTCGACTTAGCCGTCAGAGCCGGGCATGTAACGCTAGCAGTGCGAGAAGGACTTGGTGCACAAGGAGGGCATGGGGGCCGAGGAGCTCTTGAAGTTCCGCGAATCACTAGCGGCCCAATATCCGAAGGTGTGTTTATGAGTTTGGTATTGGTTTTAACCACAACGTAACAATCTGTTTGTTGGTACTGCAGACGCACGGGGCCGTGATGTTGGTGGAACTACGGTGCAGACAGTCAGTACTGGTCGCGAGATCCAAGGCCAAATTGCTGTAGGCCTAGAATCACCACAACCAGGGCGCGCAGCACCAACTGAGACAGCAACTCCTACACGTACGCCTCCCGTCATGCTGCAGGATGTCTACGTGGACAAGCTAGTTGCATTTTCGCCCGAAAAAGATCGATGGATGAAAGCAAAGGTCTACAGACCAATTGGCAGGGCGTACATTATTGGTCGTGTGTATCGCCTAGTCAAAAAAGGGAAGAACGCTTCGCTGTTCCAGATTCTATGGCTAGAAAGTCAGTTCCAGAGCGCTGTGGAGCATATCAGCGTTGGGATGGTGCAGGTTGGCATCAAAAACTACATTGTGCTTACACGAGTAAAGAACCCGGATTGGAGAATCCTCGTACGTCCCGATCCCACCGATGAGATCGACTTTGAGGAAAATGATTCAGATTGCGAAGAAGAAGAAGTACTTGAAGCTTTCGATCCGACTGAGTTACTTCCAACCAGCCTCGCTGAAGTTGAAGCAATCAGAAGCATGCGCTTTGCTCCGTCTGGAGAAGTTCAGATGCCTTCGTATCTGTACAAGCACGGTGATGGATTGACACGAAGCTACTTGCGTCCTGAGTTTAAACATTTGTTTAAGCATTCTGCCAGCTCCAGTTTCTTTGTCTACATACCGCTTTACTTTTGGCGTCAAGTGTTGCATGAAACTAACAAGTACGCCGTGGTGAACGGCATTGAGCTGGCGAACCAGTTCACTCTTGACGAGCTCATGATTTTCCTGGGCATTCTATTCTTCATGGCAACAAACGATAAAGGCGAGTACGCAAATTACTGTGGTCTACAAGCGGAGGATCTAATTTTTGGTGGTGTTACAACTTTGCTTAATGGCATCATGACGCTGCATCGCTTCCAGCTACTGCGGCGATGTCTGAGCTTCAATGCGATCCCTACCACACTAGATCAAGATGCTGCAGCTCGCATCCGACCTCTTCTGAACCTGCTATACATCACTGGTGGCCAGTATATTCGCGTTGGTCGAGATGTTGCGCTTGATGAAGCAAGTGTTGCGTGTCGTTCGCGTCAAGGTCGCCACATGATCGTGTATAATCCCATGAAGCCTACTGGGAAATATCATTTCCGACTTTACATGGTGTGCTGCTCTACTACGTGGGTCGCGCTGAATTACAAACTTCACTGTAACCTAAGCGACGTCTTGGACAGACTGAATGGTGTAGTTGACCAAGTTGGAGCGCAAAATCTGCGACAGGAGCTGGAGGAAGTATCTAAAATCAGACAGCATGTGTTGGAGGTAACAAGACCGCTATTCGGAACAAATAGGGTTGTCAGCATGGACAACTATTATACGTCCGTGCAGCTTCTCCGGGAGCTCCGACTGAAAGGCCTCTATGGTCGCGGCACTATCCGTGCCAACAGCAAGCATTTCACAGGCCACACTATTCTTCACAAAGACGACTGTACCCCGGGGACTATCGCCAAGCTGTCTCGCATGATCATAGCATGCTTGTAGCGTCATGGTGCGACGGTAACGTGGTCAACCTTGTGTCCAATGCGGACTCAACGAACAATACAACTATCACCCGCACGGTTGGTAACGAGAAGAAGTCGTTTCCAGCTCCAGAGTGCGTCGCTCAGTATAATACCAATATGCAAGGTGTTGATCGCCTTGATCAAATACGCGGGCGGTTCTCTACTGCAGATGGTCATTTGTACAAACGCTGGCACAAGAAGTTGGCGCTCGCGCTCATCGATGTGGCGCGCTCCAACGCGTATCTTACGCGACGTTTGGTACAGGCGGAGCCAGCAGCGCGTGATCCCCATAGATAGTTTGTGATGGAGCTAGTTGGTGAGCTTCTCAATGGACAATGGAAGAATGCACCTAGCGACGGTCGCATGCTGTACAGCGGAGAATTGGGTGACGGAGGAGAAGGAGGCCAGCTCAACACGCCCCCTTCCCAGCCCTCTCCTAGTGTAAGTTGCTGTGCTCCCCGACAACTGCATGTACTTCCGTGGCTTTCGAGGCAAATTTCATGCCGAGAAAGAGCAGAAAGCGGCACCGCTGTATTGTTTGCCGATGGGAGGGACGATATCCTACCGAGGTAACCAACTATTGCCTCATGCATGGTGTCTGTTTGTGCCGAGCTGTGCACGACCGCCCCGCCAAGCCATGGATGTGTCCGTCGAC
>NW_003303683.1:392722-395788 GCF_000142945.1 Phytophthora infestans T30-4 | reverse complement strand
CTTGGTGGTGGCACTCATGAGCATCGAAAAGCACTCTAATTAGAAGCAAGTATGAGATAGCAGAATGGATCAAAGTTTCTTACGGTATATGTAAATGGGATGAGGTGTCGCCTTCCAGCTACACTGTACTTCTTGTTGATGATCCAGGTTCCAACTCTTGCAGTACGGCTCCGAGCACGATGATCGATGTCTAGGGCAGAAGAGCGACGTTGAAACTACCACCCGTGCCTCCGGCATTGCGCTTAGCTCTCGTGAAACAATCTGCTTAGCATCTTCTTCAATAGAAAGATGTTAGCAAAGACAATGGTGGCTTCGTAAATGGGAGAATACCGTGACATCGAAACATCTCTTACCTCGACTTGCTTGAGCAGCACCTTACTGAGCCGTGGGTACTGCTTGTGTAGCTGCTGCATGCAACGGCGTCCAAGGGAGACGAGGTCCCTTCGCACCTCGATCCCGATGCACGTTCTGACTTTCGTTGTAAGTGCTACCTGCGCAAGCACGTTGCCAACACCAGCTCCAACGTCAAGGAAGACGTCAGCTTCGCCGAGCGGTCCGACGGCAGCAGGTAGAAGGGTGACACCGGACGGAAGCACCTCACCAGCATTGTCATATGTGCGTCCAGCGAGCTGGCGAACGTCGTGAGCGTTTATACTTCCGAAAATGATATCCACGGCTTCGGCAGCTTCAGCTGGGTCCAGATTATCTCCACAGTCCCCAACACCAGCACCTACACACACAGGTTAGTATTTGCCGACGTCAATTGTGGAACAAACAATCCGAGACTCACCTGAAGTGCTTTTCGCCTGAGTCACCTGTGGTTGACGGCATCCCCCGCAAGCTCGCGCAATATAGCCGCCAGCGGGTTCTGTATCCTCACCTCTGCAGTCTTGGTTTCCCTGATCCACGTCGTCTGCCACCTGACTGCCTCCGGTGGCGCTCCCATGCGTATCGCCACCAACTTATCGTCATCAGTCTCACGAACGGCATGCAAATATCCCCAAAACAGACAAACCTGGCATGCGGCGATCGCCGCCGAGAAGTAGAGAATTTGACGGAGTAGCAGTAGGTCGGCATGCTGGTTTTTACGACTTGCTGCAAAATGAGGAGTGGTGGTGGTGGTGACCTCAGCGCTCCGAAAAGACGCCTTGATGGCATGCCGCGGAGAAAACATGGCGGAAAGCCACTAATCGCCTTTCCGTAGGTCCGCTTGAGGCTAGCCAGCCGAAGCCGCAGTTGACGGGCCGGCCGCTTGGTCTGCATTCGGCGGGCCACGTAGGCCCATGTGATTCGTAAGCCCTCCCTTTTGAATAGGAAAGCGATCTGCACCAGCAGCTTATCTTCAGCGTCTGATAAGGTAGTGCGCATTAGTCTTGAGTACACTATAGCAAAATGGTAGATCGGAGAGGTGCATTCGTCTTACCTTTTGTATGTTCTGGTGACTGGCTGTCAGGCGGTTGACCGCTAGATTCATGGCACGACCGCGTAGAAAGGGCCGATTACGGTCGTTGGAGATATTGTGCTTTCTACTCAAAACTTGACTGCCTGATTTATTAATCACCCGCGCTGAATGGCCTATGAAATCGTTCATCCTACCATACATCATACGGAAACATTACATGCGACAGGTTTCCACACACTGCATGGTCAGAGCAGAGCGCATCGGCAACGTTTCCCGTGTCAGCAAACGGTAATGGATCTCCGATCTAACGTCTCGCCTGGTAGCGCAAGAGGACCCCCACCAGCGGGTGCTGCATCAGCTGATGGTGCACGCTGTGGTGGTCGAACACGTATATCGCCACATTCGGCCCGTGTATCTCCATATCCTGAGCGTATTCGGACGCCAACGGAGACTACACCGCCCCACCCAGGTCCAATACGACGGCGTACACCTCCAGACCGAGAAGCACTGCCAGCGACCACGACTAGGGCATACTCAACCCCGGGTCCATTGTCATCCGCAGCCCAACGAGCGTCACTTCTTGGAGCAGCAAGATCACCTGGTGAATCAGCTCAAGCTCGACCTTCTCCAGCCCCTGGTACAGCTAGACAGCCGCGGACTCCACGTTCCACACGACGTCGAACATTACCCCGAGCTGCATCTCCTGTTGGTCAACCTGAGCAGCAGATACCAGCATCCCCAGCTGGCGCTACTTCGCATCAATATCAGCTTGTAGCTCAACCTAAGTTGCAGCTGGTGAGTTTTGACCAATCATATCTAAGTGTTGATTTTTCAGACTATCCGTCAATCACCCTCCGTATTCAGTTTTCACTGGAATTGACAATAAATACTGTGTGATGAGCAGCCGATCCAAAATTACCCCCAACCTCTTTCTATTCATTGGTAGTTATGAAACACGGTTGGCAGAGCTGGAGGAAATCTAAAATGGCGCAAAATTCGCCCTTTTACAAGCCCATTTTCCACCTTGTTTTGGTAACGGTGCTAAAAGGCGAAAAAAGCGCCCTCGCACCGCGAAAGGGTTACTCAGTACCGAAAAAATCTACTTCAGCAAAACTATGATAATTCATATTTTAATTGATTTTGCATAGAAAACTTCTGTTATAGAACTCAGCGTATTTTCGGCTCCATTTCTAAGAGAAAGGTCCACCGGACAGGAAGCTCGAAGCTCGTCAGCCATACATGGACGCGATCGCCAGTGTGAAGAACTACCTAGAGAAGATCATCTCAGACCCGCAGCTAGAGGGGATGAAGGCGCTGCTGCTGGATGCTGACACTAAGAGCGTCATCAGTATGGTTATGTCCCAGTCGCACATCCTGCAGCGCGAAGTGTTCCTAGTGGAGCAGCTGGACGCAACCCACGAGCCCATGCTGCACCTCAAAGCCGCTGTCTTTGTGCGACCCACCTCACGCAATGTGGAGCTTCTACGCCGAGAGCTTAAGTCGCCCAAGTATGGCCGCTACCACCTCTTTTTCTCCAACATCTTGCCCGTCGAGGCGCTCGAGAAACTCGCAGAAGCGGATGAGAAGGAGGTCGTAATGCAAATTCAAGAATACTACGCTGACTACCTGGCGGTCAACGACTCGCTCTACGACTTTGGGCCTAC
>NW_003303683.1:390217-392622 GCF_000142945.1 Phytophthora infestans T30-4 | reverse complement strand
TCCGACCTTCTCCTCAACGCCCGGCTGTGTCGTGTCTTGGAGTCTCGCTTCCCTGAGGTTCTCACCTCCCCGGCTGGTGAAACTCGCGGTTAGAGTTGATTGTCCATCCTCGCCGAGATGCTCCAGTGGCGAGTTCCATTATTGGTCGTAGTGTGGTTCCTCAGCTAGTCAAGCGTCTTCGGAAGAAGATTTCGATCTTGCTGAACAAGCGCCTCCTGCCTATGCCCCGGGTGCTCCAACTCGGCTGAATCGTCAAGGCATCCATATCTTCACTGGGTCTTTGATCGGTGAGCTCGGCTCAGATGGCGAGAGTGCGTCTGATGACGACTCGGCGGACGATGGGTTGGGTTCTCCCAATCTCCGAGGCGCGTCTCCGAGTATGTCTCCGTTCGGCACCCCACTCCCCAGTGGAACGGATCCTCAGCCCACTTCCGCCGCGTCGGGTCCTGAGGCACCTGGTTCGGCGTCAGCTTCGTTGGCTAGCTCGGCGATGATACTTCTTGCCACGGCTGCGAATGTTGCATCTCCTTCCGCAAGTTCCCAAGGGATGACGTCTGCTACGACGCCACGCCCCCAATCGTCGAGTCCGCTGAGCTCTTCCCAGTTGTCTCCGTCGGGTTCAACTCACTTGGAATCCGGATCGCCGACTTTTTAGTTTTCTTCCTTTGACTGGGCGTCCCGTAGGTATCGTTCAGGACTTCATTTCGTAATTATTCAGTATATGTAGTTTCGACACAGTAGCATTCCGTCTCAACTCGGCCTGTGTCGTCCGCTGAGTTGGTGTAATTTTCGGTGCAATAGCTGTTAATCCTCATCTGCAACTTGCACCATTTGCAGACGGTTTTCGCGCTTCTTCTGTCGTAGATAGTCAAACAGGAGACCCCCACATGACAAATTCGACAGTGGTTCCCAAGTAGGCTCATCGTAGCCGACCCACTTAACTTTAAACTTCCGTTGTGATCGTGACGTACTTGTGGATAATGGGTAGCTCATCGTCGAGAATTGCTTTCGACTTCATACTGGGTTTGTACTTGTGTCTGATTCCCAAGCTGTCTTCAGGCAGTAAATTCTTCATCAAAGTCCAATCGCTGAGTCTCTTCGAGGTCCGGCGATTAGCCTCGTCTTTGGTCTTCCGCCGAGTTCGGTGACTGCCTTCAGACGTGATACATGGACCACTGGGTAGAATCTATATCCATTCTTGTCGGGTAACTCCAATTCATAGGCGAATTCTTCCACCTTCTTCTTCACCCTGAATGGTCCATGCCATCGGTGGGCTAACTTCTTGGTCAGGCCCGACTTGACTCGCTCCATAAACAACCAGACTTGATCTCCTTCTTTGAACAAGGATTTGGTGGATTCATCGCCTGGTTCTGCAACTTCATCTTCGTCATCTGCTGTGTTGGGAATGGATATTTTCTCCTTCTTGCTCAACGCTTCGTTGTGCTCTCGAGCTCGTCGTGCTTTCTCTCGCACTTGGAACTCAGCTGCTAATCGAAGTGCCACTTCTCGTTGTCTGTTCGCTTCTCGGCGCCACTCGACTGCGTCCGCCGAGTTGACTGGGTGTCCCTGTCCACGTCGTATTGAACTCGTCATAGCCTTGAGTGTAGACTTGGCGTCCCAACTATGCACCAGATAGAAAGGGGTTTCTCGCCGAGTCGAATCTCTTGAGTTGTTGATAGCGTGTACCATCTTCTCGGCGATGTCATCCCAGTCGGCTTGAAGTGGGTCTTCTACGTAGACCCGTATAGTCTGAACCATTGTCTTGACTGACCAGCATGCAAGAAGGAAACGTTGCAAGTGGAACTAGCTCGGCACAAGGATCTCACGAAACAACTCAACTCGGTCCGGTATCGACACATAGCGCGACACTATAACGCAGCGGCTGATTCTCTCGCTACAGAAGCACTCGAAGCTAAAGCTGGACGAGTAATTCCTGGGACGGATAGGAAAGCAGAGCAGAGTTTTCCTAGTGCAAGACACGTGTACACTTTTCCGGTAAGTCCCTGCATAGGGCTGGGATTATGCCTGCCGTCAATACTCGAGAGGCATAGCTTGTAGGCTATTGACTGGTAGCGCCAAGAGATTAGGTCGGTCCGGGTAGGACAAAGTCTCGCTACGCGCGAAAGAAAGTCCCGCATACTCAGCGGGCCGGTACGTCGGATAGCCCGGGTGCCGTAACACTTCTAGCTGAGCAGCCTCTGCGCTCGGTGACCTGTAAAAGCGCTCGCGCGCCGTCGTCCATCCTTTGGTGGAGGGCACAGGGTTGTGAACGAGCTCAGCCGAACCAAACTCGGCGGAGCCTCGGAAGTGATCTGACTTGGTTAGTCGGAACCGAGTGGAATCGAGCCACTCGTCTGTCCCGGAAGGGCCGGACCGCGAGGGGACCACCCTCTGCGCAGGCCATA
>NW_003303683.1:334653-390117 GCF_000142945.1 Phytophthora infestans T30-4 | reverse complement strand
TTTTTGGTCGGACTCACGTTCCCAACCATGCAACGCGAGCTAGGCGAGTACACGT
The DNA here is from genome assembly GCF_000142945.1 of Phytophthora infestans T30-4. NCBI lineage: Eukaryota > Oomycota > Peronosporomycetes > Peronosporales > Peronosporaceae > Phytophthora > Phytophthora infestans. The sequence goes on along the minus strand of NW_003303683.1, from coordinate 390,062 downwards.
TTGTACCGTTTGGTATCGCGCTCTGCCTGGCACTGGCTTTCACTCTGAAGTATGTGCCTGAGACGAAGGGCAAGACCATTCAGGAGATCCAGGATGAGCTTCGTTTGAAGAAGAAACAGTCTATGGAGATATAAGATTGAGGTGTCTGGCGAAGATTAGAAGAAACTCGCCAACCAGGCCGTCGACAAATGATTTTGGTCACGGCAAGCGAGGATGCTAAAAGTAGTGCAAGTAGGAAGTGCTAGTGTCCTCTTGCAGCATATCGTCCACCAAAATCAAAACTGTTGCTAACACCCAGTATTTCTTTCAAAAACAAGTCTACTGTACAGTAGAATGCATCTGATGAACGTCGCAGTGTCTAAATCTTGCGGCGCTTCTTCGCGTCGTGCTTTAGCATGCGCTGTCGGCAACGAAGCTGTTGGAATTAATGTTGGGTTTTGACGCTGGAGTGCTCTTCCCCCCAGACGTTCACACCGCTTCCGAATCCAACACCTTGATTTCCCTTTTTGTTTGACTTCTCCAAAAGGTGGGGGGAGTGTATTGAACGCTTCTCCTAAAAAGAAACGCGACGCTCTTTTTATCAAAAAAAGACGTTCCTCCTGAGTCAAGCGCTTCTTCTTCGAGTAGCCCTCGAGATCCGTCGGGTTTACCTTCGTGGCATCCGAGCTTGCCTTTGCGGCATCCTCCTCGGCCTTGCGCTTGCTGCGTGACTTCGGATCCTTCAAGGCAGCATCACGCTCTTTCTTCAGCATCTCAATGCGTTCAAAATCGAGCGGTGTCAAGATACGACGGGCGTCCAAACGGTCCTTCTGTTCAATCTGAGGGGGTCTCCTCCTGCTCCTCATTATCCTCTGCATCGTCTTCGTTTGCCTCGTCATTGTTTCCATGCTCATTGTCCTCTTCATCGGACGACAAGTCGACCCACTCGTCCTCAGAATTATCTTCCGATGTGGACGATGCCACCTCCCATCCATCCTTGTTGTCTTCTCCATCGAAGCGTCCAGCTGCTTCAGCCTCCGCTAGCAGATCCGCACCATCCACGCCTTCGCTTGCCACAAGTTCACCAAAGCGATGAGGCTTAGCTGCATCGTTGTGAAACTTGCCGCGGTCCTTCCGCTTGAGGAGAGCTGGATGAACATCACGAATGAGATTGAGCACACCACGTGCTGCCATAACGATAGTTTTGTCGCGTGCGCGGTTGTACTGAATCAAATCGCTCACTAGCACGTCTATTCCTTCGCATTCCAGTAACAGCGGAGCGCGACGGAACAATTCACGCAGAGAGTTGATACCCACAGCAATCACTTCGGACGAACACCGCTCCGTGACAAAGTTGTGCGCAATACTTTTGACAATAGGTAGGAGTTCCTCCGGCGGAATTTCGTCGTGACACGATTGGACCAAATACGCTAAGATAGCAGTGACATTCTGCTGGTGAGACTGCAAGTAGCGCTGCAGCAAAGGGTAGAAAGGAAGGACCACAAGCTTGTGGAAGCCCAAAACGCGACCGATGAAGTTCATCATGAGGAGCTTCACTTCGAAACGCTCCGTGCAGCTCTTGAGCAGCTTCAGCTGACGCTCTGCAACGCTCTGTGGGTCATTTAGCATTTCAATCGCAGGGAAGGTAGCCATGAAGTCGATTTCCCGCTTGCGTGCTCGCTTGTTTTTTATGAGCGCCTGCAGGGTGTCACGCTGACGCTTCTTTGTCTTTTTTGAGTGGGCATGAAAGTCCACAGCCACCAGAGCCTTCTTCTCTTTTTTCTGCTTCTCCTCATCCTCCAAAATATCGTCGTCGATTCCCAAAAAGAAACTGAGAGCCATCACTAACAGCTTCGTGTTCTTTCTTGTACACGCCGTAACAATAACATTTACGCTGCGCTGGTCATGCCAGATCTTGCGCTGAAAAGCTCCATCAGCACCTGCAGCGACTTGATGGCGGCGTGCTCGCTCTCGTCCTTAAGCATCTCGAACAAGAAGTTCTGAAGAGCTTTGTTTACCTTTACGTTGCGCGATGTGGCATTCAGTTGGCGGATGTCTGACACAATGTGCTTGTACAGTAGCTCGCGCAGCCGCTTATCTGGACAGCGGAACAGCTCAAAGAAGAGCTTAAGAAGCGTGATGGCGTCCACAAGGCCACGGTTGCGCAGCAGCATAAGACTCTGCACAAGCGTCTTGCGAAGCTCCGGCTCCAGCACCAGGTAATTGTCGCGTAGCAGCCCAATGATCTGCTCTGGAAAAGCTGCCATCTCCTTAGGGTAGCACTTAGCTACATGGCTCAGGAAGCTCACGAGCGCACCAAAGTGTGCCGACTCCTTCGTCGGCTGCAGCAGGAACAGCTGATACTCGCTCTCAAAGTGGCGCAGTTGCATGAGGAACTCGGTGCGGTAGCCCACCGGATCGCGCTTGACCATGTTCTGCAGCTGCGGGAGCTTGCCAATCACATCTGGGCGGGACGCGTTCACAGCCTCCATGACTTACGAACCTAAAGAAATGCGACGCACAACCTGCGTGAAGAAGTAAAGAGTGGCCTTCCAGTCTGTGGGTCGTTTGATTTTGTTGTCGGCGCCTCCACCCATTCGCCTTTGTTTACTTTTCCCCGATTCAGTGTCTCAAGTCAGTAAATCGAGGATGTTGATTGGCAAAAATGACCAATACTCAGCAAGAGCACGAGGCTGGCTTCCGCCTGCGCAGCGATGTCTGCGTTCGCGTTGTGCAGGACACTACCAAGGTCGATGGTCTAGGCGGCGAAGTGTGGGCGGGTGCGCTTGTCCTCTGCGAATTCCTGGAGACGCACAAACAGGAGGTGGTGCATGGACGCGATGTGATCGAGCTTGGCGCTGGCTGCGGGTTATGCGGGTTAGTTGCCGCCTCACTAGGTGCCAGAAAGACCGTGTTGACAGACGAATATCCTGATTTGCTGGCGAAGAACATCATGAAGAACCATCACATCTGGGCCGAGCGTGGGGCTGACGGCTCCTCCGCCATAATCTCGAGTGGGGAGCTGGAATGGGGTATCGTGGGGTCTGTCGCGCCATTCGCCCACAAGTTCGACACCATGCTCGGCAGCGAGATCACACAGGTGGGGGCGGAGTTTGCCCGCCTCCTTTCCTGAGACTATTCGCTCGGGTCCTCGTCCCCGATCTAAGTCCTGTCGGGGCTCCTGTCCATGGTCCGTGCCGATCCCACTGTAAAGGGACATGCAACGGGGCAGATGCACAGCTTGACATTCGTAGCCGCCGCAAAGCAGACAGGTTCCACTGTACGCACACACCCGTCAGTGCGCTTGGCGTCTTTCGAGGCCCGTGACTACGTTAGTAGGTGCATTAGGCCCGACCGCTGCATGTCGACGAGGACGACTGGAGCGTAATCTTTGAGCTACGTCTGGAAGGAACACCCTAATAAAATACTCGTTCGGCAAAATGTAGCCATTTCAACGACCTGCATTATTGTACCAAGGGTAGCTTAAAAAGAGAGGTAGAAAGAGATCTTTGACAAAAAAAAACTTCTCTCTGCATGCCGCCTCTCGTAGTGATCCGCAGCGGCTGTAAGCACGTCGAATATCTTGAGAACCGAAGTACGTGGCGCCACGCGCCGCGGCTGGAGCTTTTAAGTAACAGCGTCGACGAGCTTGCAGGTGAAGAGGAAGACGAGGAACTGCTGCGCCAGGCCGAAGAGGCTTGGCGTGGCTCCGACACAAACTGCAGCGTCAGCAAAGTTTTTGGGTTCTCGAGGGAGATGTGTGATGTGGAAGGAATGCATGCATTTCGTTGCGCAGACTGCGGCAACGTGGTGGCTGACCGCGACGATGTCGTATCGAAAACCTTCTTCGGCCGCACTGGCAAGGCGTTCCTCATGAATAATATGTACGGCAATGCTAGCAAAAAAATGCTGCTCCTGCTCTAATACGGCTGCATGCTGTTTTACTGCCAAGGTATAACATTTGTGTCGGTCCAGCTCGCAACCGCTATCTAATGACGGGAATGCACAGCATCGCAGACGTGTTGTGCAGCCAGTGTGATTTTGTACTGGGCTGGAAATATGTACGTGGTGTTGCTTTGATGGTTCGGAAATTCGTCTTCATATTGATCGAATTCATGACGTGGTGCCAAGATTAAAGCCATGGAGAGTTCTCAGAAGTACAAAGAAGGCAAGTTCATTATGGAGCAGGCTGTGGTCGAGGACGACTCGGAAGAGCATGCTTGGAATCGGCTGTAAAGGACTCGCGGTGCGGTAATAGCAGTTTAATCGATACTTTTATATGTAGTCTGGCAAAAATGATTGGACTGAGTAGGCAAAACTTACCATTGTGCACGAGGGGAGTTCCAGCACGCACGAGAAGCAAATACTATAACTTATATGTCAGTCATACTTTCTCTGCGTGGCCTGGGAAGACGCTGGGTAGCCTGTGTCTGCGGGGGCAGTGCTTGATTCCGACTGGTACTTCATTCATCCTTTTTTGTGTGAGCATGCCTCAATGATAGTCGAATTGAACGTATCTACTGACCCGGCGGGCCGCGCATACCAGGCGGCGGTCCTGGGGGCCCACGCATACCTGGAGGGGGCATCATTCCTGGCGGGGGGCCCATTCCAGGAGGCATGCCCATTCCTGGAGGGGGAATTCCCATGCCTGGCATCGGACGAGGAGGAGGCATCATGCCACCTGGGGGTCCTGGAATACCACGACCTCGTCCATACGCATGCGGCTGAGCCATTGCCGCCACTGCAGCATTGTACGCACATCACAAACATCATAAAAAATGTTAGATTCATGCCCCATATCCGCGGCGACTGACTGCTCGGTTGAGTGGCGGGCTCCATCATACTAAGATCGTAGGCAGTAGTTTCCTAAAATGATGCTCATCCGGGTTCGGAAAGAAGCCGTGCACCCGATCGCTTATCTGTTCGAGTGATCATTTGGAGCCAGCCACACGCCGCCACAACACCCATTTCGTTGCCCAAGAGAAAGATACTAAGAACAAACCTTGCCCTGGCTGCATCATTCCTGGGGATGGGCCTCCAATACCGCGCATAGGCGCCATAAGTCCGATGGGAGGAGCACCTATAGGTGCCGCCGGGATGCCGCGACCCGCCGCACGTGCCACACCGGGACCACTCGGTCCGACAGTCTCGTTCTCCTTAGCGAGCGGTGGGCCCTCCACAGTGAGCGACACGACGCTCTCACCACGTAGCAGCACGAGGCCTAAGTGGCGCTTCTCGACACGCTCCTCCGAAACCGCAGATTTGACCTTGGCCTTTAGCGTGCGGAACTCCTCACAGTCGCCAAGCACCAGGTTCATGTGCTTGTCGAAGGCCATAAAGTAGCCGATAAGCACGCGCGAGTCCTGCAGCGTCACCTTCATACGGTAGTTAATGTAGTTAAGCATCTTGCTGCTCTTGGTCATCACCATCGTGGAACCAGCTGTCCCTAGCTCGCTCGACCAGATCCTCCTTCAGAGGTAGCCTTCTTGCTTGGGTACTGCGCCACACCCCACCCAATCCAAAGCCTATGTAGTAGAATTCGATATGCATATTAGAAGTTTCAATAATTCATGATGATGAAGCACTTCCGAATCAGCGTTTAATCCACAAGGCATGGTGTTGCCCCAAGCTGTAGACGCGTTCCCGGCGGCGGGTGCATGCGCGGAGCTGCTTCTGGCGGATAATAAGGATACGGTGTACGAAAGTGAGCTCAAGAACTTGCTCCGTGAGGTGCTGGAGCGTGGCTTTGGGGCTCACCTACTATCTCAGCTGCTGCCAGAATTGGCAGCACTCTCCTCTATACTCTACCACGGGCTATCCATCGGCAATCAGCAACCGGGTCAGACGCTGGGCGAAGAATTTTGTGATATCATCCGTGTCACCAAGTCAGGGTCTGGGCCCGTCGTGCATGTGCGGCTTGGGCGCCATGTACTGTGGCTTGTGTGTGCCGTGCTGCCTCGGTACCTGATAGCGCGATCTCAAAACGGCCTGGGAAAAAATTTGAGGTCATCTGACTGGTACGCCGAGGGAGCGCATGGAACACCAACTTCGACTTCGGCAAGAGGCCGCTGCTGCTGCAGCGTCGGCAGCAACAGTAGACGGCTCCCAGCTCTCTTCGGAAAGTCGAGTGGCTGCGCTGAAGCCCCAGCAGCTACTTCAGCAACTTGACCGAGTAGTATTAAAGCTCAAGGGTATGGGTGCATGGATTGAGAACGATGTGTTTCCAGCATCGTACAGCTTCAGCTTAGCTTGTGTGCAGCAATGGGGGGCTCACGCGCACTTTGCAGCTTTCTACGTTTTTGCACGGCATTTGCACTTTGCGAAACGGATAGCCAACATCCAGTACGTTTTTGTACGAAAGGACTTAATGCCTGGTGTGAAGTTGTCATTGCTCGGGTATATGATGTCACTTCGTCTGGTCGCCACGGCGATAATCGAGCTCAAGCATTTGCGTGAACACCACAAGCAAGAGATTAAGCTACGGCAACAGGAGGCGAGGGCGGCCGGTATCTCCACAACCCCGTTTTCTTGCTCAGAGAGGGTTCCCACCTCGCTTTCGTTTGTGAATGCGAATTCAAGGATTTCTCATCAACAATCGGTGAGCAATGGAAACAGTCAACAGTCCCGTCGAAAATGTGCACTCTGTTTGGGAGAACGAGTATCCCCTGCCGTCACTCCGTGTGGTCACGTTTTTTGCTGGGAATGCATCGTGGGCTGGTGCCAAAAGAACAAAGCTGAATGCCCGCTCTGCCGTCAGGAGGCCCACCCTCAGCAGATTAAGTGCGTATATAACTACGTCTGACAAACATACAATAAGAAGGGGACGCGCAAATAAACTTATCAATGCAATATCGATTTCCGGTGTGGTGGGCTGTGTGGACTGTAGGCTAGTTTTTCCTCTGACGCTTGTTTTTTTTGCCGGAGGACTTGGAGGCCACCCGCTTCCCATTTCCTTCCATTTTTGTCTTTGTTTCCTTTTTCGCTTCGTTGCTCTCCTGCCCCCCCTTTTGCGCCTTGGCTGCATCCACGTATACTTGATCGGAGCTCAGGGCATTGTGAATAAAACGCTTCGAGGCGTCTTTGTCGAGCACAAGTTTAGGTCCCTTGGTTAGCTCCTCCGTGTCCTTAATCTTCTTAATAAAAGCCTTAACGCGCTCCTATAAAATTGGTGCATAACAGCCATCCGTCATTGGCAATTGTACCACCAACAGAAAGAAGTAATTTCGTTACCAGCTCCTGCTTGACATGAGTCTGTCGAATGTCCTTGGAGGAAACACCTTGCGTCTTCAAGAAAACAAACAGCAGCGCATTGATAGTGTAGGCTAGTGACTCGGCAAAAAAGGTCAAGCAGCTCGATAAGTCAATTATCAATGACCACCAAAAGAGGCTATGCTTGAACGTACCCAGTGAGACCTGAACTTTTGCACGCTGCAACGGCCTTAGAGTTTCTGTGAAATCCTCCATAGACGTCTGCTTGAAAACAGCGAGGTGCTCCTCTACCGCCGATAGCGTCTGCTCCACGCTGCCGAACGCTTCCACGGCTTGGTCGCTCATGGTTGCTTCTGCAATTGGATGGAAGCAAAACTAGTGTGGTGCACACTTCCTACCGGTAATTTCAGGCCAGCAAAAACCTTCCAAATGTTATAATTGTGGCAATCAGTTGCCTCTCGTAATTATTAAATGCGCCTGTTGGAGCAAAACGTCTCAGATGACAGTCAACTTTGTTAACATTGGCGCTACAGAGACGATAGTTACGCCAACACAGCCAGAGTGTCGTAAATTTTCCTTTACAGTCCTACTAGTGTAATGAATTGACTGCTGTCTAATATAAAGTTAAATTTGTGGACCGCAAATTGAATGGAGCAATACATTCCTACAACTCGGTTTTGGATCTCATCGTTTACAAGACAACCCCATCGCCCTGACCTTCACCACTGGCATCAGCGCCAGCGTTGCCATAACCATTATCACTGTTACTATCGCCGCGAGGGCTCGAATCTTTCTTGCGTCTTTTCATGACCACCTCAACGGCATAAGAGAATGCTGTTGCCGGTGCCTGGCCGCCCGGGTTGCTGGCCTGTAATGTGTCGATCAGGTCCTTCTGCACGTCGATCATTTCGCCCATCTTGCTTACCAGCTCATGGAAGCGCTGGTCCATTAATGCTATGAATTGCATCAACAGCACGCTCGTCGGGTCAACGGCGTCTCCGGGGCAGCTCTCTATTGAAGATATGGGGCGCTTGATACCACTGACTTGCTCGCTAGACACCGAAGTCAGCAAGGATGTTTGCGCCATCGACGGAATATGAATTGTTCTGGGCGATGCACTCGTATTAGCTGCGCTGTTCTCGCTCCTGGCGGCAGAGATGACTGGGTCTTCTGGATTCGAGGACAATGGAGCCTTCTGATTTTGCACCTGCCTCGCTTGTGCCGCATCGATGTTCTCGTGAGCAGCAGCGGCAGTGCACATGGTCTCCGCACGGGAAATCCCATTCGTAGTCGTCGTTGTGGACACCACTGGTGGTGTATCCGGCACTGTAGCAACCGCGGAGACAAGATCAGATTTCACGGTGCTGCGAGCATTCTCCTCCCTCGCCACTTCGTACTGCCGCCGATGTTCAATGGAGTACACCTCGCCATCCTTCAGGTGCGCCCTAGTGAAGTGCATCTTAAACTTCTGGGTGCGCATGGGCTTGTTGCAATTCGGGAACGTGCAGATGATGCCATTCTTGTGCTTGCTGCCCACCATCGTCGTCAGTCTCGCATGCTTGCTTTTCCGCTTCTGAATGGACTGCAACACATTTATGTATACTTGAGATCGTGTATAGAGCCCAGTGTATAGCGTATAGTGAAAGAGCGTTTTGTTTCTTTTTTCTTTAGAAAATGTGCATCCTAAAAAAAAAAGCATTTCCACCCGTTTGGACAAAACTGGGGGTCTTCAGAAAATGACGCAAAGCACAATTCAAAAGGCGTTTGCGTGCAGAAATGCGATAGCCAACAATTGCATTTGTGACGATATTTGCGATTCAAATCTCTAAGAGAAAAACATACAAATTTGCTACCAGCTTGCCTGGCTGCGGGAGCTCGAATCTCGCCGATGGCAGTAAATACTGCGTTTGCGACAAAATCAGCTACGCATCAACGCCGCTGTAGGGAGGTTTTGTTGCTGCACCTTCTTAGAAGTAGCTTTAAGAAACGGTGTAGCAGAAGATCTACGAAGAAGGGCTTTATGACAGCTTTGTAGCGGTGGTGTCGCTGCCACCTGCTTCGCTCGAGCCGAGTTTTTTAAGAAGTACACAGTTAAGTGGCGTCCCAGTCAGCGCGGCCGCCCTCCTAAAGTACGCTTCTATAAGCCCAAGCATGTACAGCGTCTTAGCACCCCCTTCCTTGGACCATTGCAATGTTTGTTGTTGTGATGTATTACCACTATGTTGGCGCGGCGCGCGATCTGATATCCATTTATATTTGGTTTGACGTCATTATTTGATTTTGTGATGTCGCAATTAGCAGAGACTCCAAAACGTTCTCTTCAACATGCGAGCGAATTAGTGTGACCTACCCCCCATAGTTTGCTACAGGATTTGTGCGAGCGGCATTTGGGATCTGCTATTTTTTCTGAAGGCCCCCACTTGAAGTAAGGGAAATGGTCAATTTAGTAGCCACTTTGAACAGCTTGCACACGTTGGTCGATATCATCAAAAGGAAAAGTCCAATTGAAACGTTACTTGCGCCATCGAAAAGAGCAGACACACAGTTATTTTTGCGATTTTTCACTGATTAAATGCTGTTGTTCTGTTGGATTTGTGGGGCTTGCAAGTTAAGCGCTACGTTTGACCGACTTGTCAGGTTAGTAGCTACATTTGACTTAATTTCATTATACTGCTCGATTCGTCTGATCGATCCAAGAAGGCTTAGGGTTAGGGATATCAAATCCTGTCTTCAGTCATATATTTTCACCATTTAAGTATTATAAGCAGTTTATAAACTGCTACAGCGTAAGCTCATGCCTCTTCAATTTCCGTCGCTGGCACCTGGCCAGCTTTCTTCTTCGTGAACGATACTGGTTTCCTCGTCTTGGTACGTCTATTTGACCCTTCTTCTTCTTCAAGAAGCGATCGCCTTCTTGTGCTCCCTCGTAGTGCTAAGCGCGGTTTCGTCAATATAAAAAAAAACTTGTACTGCCCCAATTTTGTGCTTTATCATGACCTTAGCTAGGCACGAGAACAACACTGCAAGATCGCGCTGTTCCACCTCGTTACGGAGCTTAGAGGAAGGCTGTGACGTTCTTAATGTGAGGGACGAGTGACGCTCCAGGAAGCGGCGCAGCCAGCCCTCCTCCATCGACAAGCCGCACACCAGCTGAGCCACCTGCTGCGCCCTCTCGAGAAGGTCGTGGCGGCCTACAGGGTGCCCGACCTGCTGCCTCCCAAGCTCCCAGTCTCGAGGGCTTTCGACGACATCTTCTGGTAGCATAGGATGCGGACCGCGGCGGTTGGGCTTGCGGAGAATCCCTTTCCGAGCTAGAGCGACGTACTACCTAAGCGTGCTATGGGAAATCTTGCTTTTGTCGCTCGTTGTCTTCGTAGTGGACCCTGAAAGCACCTCTTGAACGGCAGCGTCAAGTTCTGCGTCAGAATCAGGTGCTCGAAGCCTTCCCATTGAGCCAGGCTTGGAAATGGTCGGGAAATATCCAGATATAAAGTGCTTCAGGTTTTTACTTAGACGGAGCACTTGTAGTTATGGCAAATCAAATCAGTAACCGAATGGGTACATTGACGGTATTGGCTGAAAAATAGGTCGGCTACTAAACTGGCAGAAGCTACTAAATTGACCATTTCCCTTATTAAAGTTAAAATGCGAACTTAAGCCCATCGCCCCTACAAAAACCAAGATTGCCGAATAGTCGCGATATATTCACAAATCAAATTTGACTACTCGATACCCCAAAATACCAAATCTGCACCATTTTTAGCAATTAGCACCTCTAAACAGTCGCCCTCCACAATTTTATCGGGGTGGAAATGCTCTAAGAGCATTTTCATTTAAGTGTGTATATACGCTTGAATTTGCCGTCGTGAGCAAGAGCGATTTACGGAATGAATCTCTCAGCGAGAATAATGTATTTTAAAAATTTGAAAGAAGGCCTCACTGTGAAAGAAGTACATTTCAGTGAAACCTTATTAAAAACTACTTGAGTAAGACCAAACTACCGTTTTGTGAGACAGCGTAGGACGAATAGGCTACATTTTCTCAAAAACGTTTTTGACAAAAAGAATAATATATTGGCTCTAGTATGATAAATTGCACAATGGATTATGAAAAAAAAAAACTGTAGCCTGGCTGTCTTACGCCGAAATACCGCCTCCTATTGGGTGAAATTCTGGCAGTCAGTCTGGAGGCAAACACGGCGATCGTCAATCATCGCCCTCCACCTCCTTCTTCCTGCGTTCGAGACCGAGCACATCAACGGCGAGCCGTAAAGTTGGGAGAAGCCATCGGCGATGGCTGAATGGTTGAGACTGACGACACTGACGAAGTACCAACATGCGGAGCCTTCGTAAGAGTCGACGAACCGGACGCAGGAGCTGTGTCGTCACTGAGCATAGACACGTTGGACTCTTACTCAGCCTCGCTAGAAGCCTCAGCTTCACCTTCTGAGCAAGTGGAAACGGCTGGTCGTATAGAAGAGCTCAGCTGAAGACGACGAACCTTCTTACGCCGAGTACGGCGTCAGAACTTAGCGATACGAGATATCTCTTCATCAGACACAGTCTCGAGAGGAAGGCTCAAGCGCAGAATCGCACTGACGGTGTCATGTCCATTCTCTTCAGGCTGCGGACAAGCGTACGGCTGAGATGGAGGCAGGGCTGGTACACGGTGGTGAGGACCAACGGCTGTCGGAGACTTCGGATTCGCAAAACGCCGCATTAGCTGCGTAGGCGTCAAGGCAGCTGGCGGTGCACGATGAAGCTGAGTGAGAGTCAGCGTGGGCTGAGTCACAGCCGTCGTTGAGCTCCAAAGAGTCGCAACCGAGCTCACCAAGAGACTTGCAGAAGAAGTAGGAAGCCCCGACGACGTTAAATTCAGTGGTTGAGTACCGGAAGCAGCAGCGGACCCATCAGCAAAGACCGAAAGCGCCCGTGGGGCGTCTGGACGAGAATGAGTCACCAACACTAGCTGGCAGGATTCACCAGCGGGAAGGGTAAGAACTTCGGGAAAGCGAGACTCCAAGATGTGACACAACCGGGCATTCAGATGAAGGCCAGCAGGATCGAGTCCAGGAACGTCCAACCCAGCGCTAGCAGCAGCGGCCATGTGGGAATCATGCATCTGAAGAGTACCATTGCACCGGAGGATCCGCTTCTGGCGTCTCCCGCTGGCCAGCGATCACTAATTGGGCGTGCCTCAACGTTGGTTGCCGGTCCAGCTATAAAGCTGCACGGTTCCTGCAGCTGCTCGAAATGCTTAGCTACGATACCCTTAAGTGTTGTGTACGCCGTATTCTTCTCAGTGATGGTCTGGAGGAGAGCCGCAATTTTGGCGTCTCAATATAAGACTTGCTGGTAGTGAAGCTGGACTTGACCTAGCGCAGCCTCAGCTTTTCCCTGCTCAATCTCGGCAGCCCGAACGAGTTTTGCTTCACTCATATTTACGACTTTGCGATGTGGCTAGCGGACTGCGTGGCATCAGCCTCCTCACGAAACCCCTGGTGCCTCGCTGACGATAGCTGAGTCGACTTATCGACGTTCTCAACAGCAAGAGTGCCGAGCCCCTGAGTCAACGCGCGATTCTCGGCTCTGGTAGCTTGAGCATCAGCTTTAAGACCACCAATGACATGGGAGTAATCAAGAGCAGCATGCAACTTCCGAGCAAATGTCTAAGACATTAGGTTGCACGGATTTTTCAGGTCGAAACATACACTTTATAAAAAACATTGAGCACAAAAAGAAAGTGAGGCAAATCAAAAGTACTACCTGGTATGCTTTTACGACAATATTATTCATAAACGTACTTTGACAAGATCAAAGTTACTAAAAAAAACAGCGGATGGGCCTAGATCTAAAACAAGATCAAGAATCATATTCACCGCTCTTGGTCATGGTTAGGGTACTCTTACAAATCGTAAGTACATCGTAAAGAGAGTTGCCTTGGCAAAGTCACCGATTTCCTATAAGCTACATTTGTAGAAACTTTTCGAAATCAAACAGCTTGTACTTAAATGATACAAGACTCAATTTGATATTTTGAAATGCGTCGTGGTTAGTTAGTACACAGACACCGTGTTACAGCTCTTGAGTTTTGACCTTCATCATCACAAGCACATGTGTGCTTCTAAACAATACCAATGTTAGCTTTGATATTACTAGAGTACTTCGAAGTCCGTAAGTGGTACTTCCTCCGTCCGAAAATATAAGGCATGTTTTAGAGTTAAAATCGTTTTAGCGTCAAAAGCGCGTTTTATTGGTGTCTGATTGGTCTAAAACATGCGTCAAAGCACGGCGGTTCTTCTGGTGCTTTTCGCTCGCATTTTGAATGAGTGGTTGACGAGCTATGGTCGTTCCAAAACGGCCACATTCTTCATTTTTTCTTTTATTCTTCGCAACAAGTCCAGATGAGCTCTAACACCGACGGCGCGCGCTGTAAAAGGAAGAACCTCACGTCAGAAGAGCGTGCTCAAGTCGTCGCAGCTCTTCTGCGCTCAAGCGTAAACTTGCAGCCGCCCAAAGCAGAGTTCGCCGCCTGTGCAGTCCGTTTTAGCTGTAGCGAGCGCCAGATCGCGCGGCTGTGGCAGCGAGTGGCCCAGGATATTCATGAAGGCAAATCTATCAACTACTCCAGCGGCAGAAAGGGGAAAAGCGGCCGCAAGTCAAGGCTAACGGAGGAGTTCCGCCTCGACCTCAACCACGCCATCGCACTTACGCCGCTTGAAGACAGAACCAACATTCGTACTTTAGCTGACTCCCTCGGTATGTCTAAATCTACTCTGCATGACTATTTTCTCTCGGGGGTGTTCAGATGCCACACAGCATGCCTGAAACCGATGCTAAGTGACGAGCAGAGAGTTGCTCGAGTTCGGTTTGCCTCTGGATTTGTTCAGAAGACGGGAAGACATGGGCTGCAGATCGACAATATGATGGAGTATGTGCACCTGGATGAAAAGTGGTTTTATCAAGCTAAGGAGAAGCAGCGCTTCTATTTGGCTGAACACGAGGAGGATCCCCATACGACGGTCAAGAACAAGAATGATACCGTTAAAGTTATGTTTCTTGTTGCTGTGGCTCGCCCACGTTGGGATCCTAGGCAACATAAAGTGTGGGATGGGAAAATTGGCTTGTGGCCATTTGCTATCTACGAACCGGCCGAGCGTTCAAGCAAGAATCGGCCTGTGGGGACGTTGGAACTGAAGACATACGCAGTGACTCGTGACATCTATCGGCAGTGTCTTTGCCGGTCGGTCATTCCCTGCATTAAGGCCCTTTGGCCTTCGGGCAAGCGAGTCATCTTGCAGCACGACAACGCAAAACCCCATGTGGCTGCGGAAGTTCCTGCTTACTTGCGGCATGTGCGGAGGACGGGTGGAGGATGCGCCCTCAGCCACAACCTGCTAATTCTCTGGATTTTAATGCTCTCGATCTCGGCCTTTTTAGCCCCATACAGTCGCTCCAGCACAAGAAGAAGGCTAAAACTATCGAAGATCTGGTCAACAATGTCGACGAAGCCTTCAAGCAGCTTCATTACAGCGCTCTAGATAGAGTTTTCGTTTCTCTACAATCTGTGCTGATGGCTTCTAAGGACCCCGACGGAAGCAACAAGTACGCCATCCCCCATAAATTAGAGAGCCACGCTGACGGATAGGCCGTGGTCTTCTCCCGCAGTCCCTAGCTTGTAGTGACAGAATCTATCAGAAGGCAATAAATCTGCTAAGTTCGGCTGATACGAACCGAACTTAGTCTTATATTTTCGGACAGTGTTATGTGTGGCGCTGGTCTTATATTTTCGGACGGAGGAAGTACTACAGTATTAATTATCAGATTTCTAGGTAAAGTAGCTCGGAGCGATGGCTACATCTTCAATCACATCAAGCTGCGCCACAGAGAACTTAGTCTTCGTCTCCAGCCAGTTGTCCTGATGCGTGCGTTTAAAGTCCAGCAGCGTTTCCTTTACGGTCTTCTCCAGGAACGATATCGTATTGGAAGATCGCTTTATGTAGAGAAAACGCCCCAGCTCCTCGAAGATAGGTGGTACGAAAGCTGGTACGTCATGCGGGAATGCCAGGACGATCGCACTCAGGCTCAGCACGCTCTCCGTCATCGTCGCCTCGAGGTCTTGCAAGCGATCTTGCGCTTTCTTCAGCTCCTCGCTGGGGGCTCCTTCGGCCCGCAGGCGCTCGCAACGCCGTATCAGCTTCGGAAACTTTTCCCGTGCCTGACCCGCGCTCTCAACAAAGCGCACGCCCAGAGCCTCCACGGCTGCACGTTGTTCATTGTGGAGGAGACCCCGTAGAGCGTATTTTGCCATGGCTTGCACTTCTCGCTGTGTGTCCGTCAAGAATGAGCAGATAAAAGTATGCACCTGCTCCTTCAAGTCGCTAGTGAAGAAAACCCAGTGATAGAAGGCGAACGTCATTGTGAAACGCAGTACTGCACCGCGCGTCTTCCATGTTTGAGAGGTAGCTAAACCCGTCAGCAGCTCCAGCAACTGCGTCAACGCATTTTCGCCGGTCGTATCTTGTAGCACGAAGTACATTCGTAGCGACAGGGATACGGCTTCCGTGACGTTCTTCGCTTGAACGGCTACTTCTGCCTTCGGGTGCGATTGCGTCAATAGAGCAACTGGGAGTAACTCGTTAAGCACAGCAAGCATATCGCGTCCATTGCCATACTTTTCGCAGCACGATAGCCACTGCATTGCGGTTTCCTTCGCATGCAAATTGGTATCATTCTCGGGGTTGCTCTTTGTAGATTCGTTGTCCACGTTGACGGTGTCGATTTCGGTCGAACCACTAGCAGCCACAAGTTGACCCAGTGGCAACGCGGACTGGACAACAGGGGGGGGACTTGACCCATGAAGACGTGGAATTGGCGTAAGCGCCCAATAGAAACAGCATCTTTCCTGCACGGTCTCGGATTATCTTGTATTGATGGGCTAAGGCGTGCTCACGGATCACCTTGAGTACCCGTTCACCAAACTCACAAGCCAGTGTGTGGACTGCCCGGTCGGCCATTGATACTCCAGCCGCCAGCAAATGAACACCAACAGCTTCCACTAGTGCTAGCCATTTTGCTTGACGAGCGTAATCTTCAACTGTCGCTCGAGCGAGCGAATCTTCAGCTCAAAAAGAAAGTAATTCACGAGTGGGTCCAAATCGGGGATTCTTCCCGGTACCCGATCTAGACGGACGAGTGGCGAGATATACTACCTCTACCCATTGGTTCACTAACACCATACTCACTTGGGGAAGGATGACCTTGAGTACATGGACAACATCTGCGATATGGTTCGTGATGATCTTGTCGTCCGCATCGTCCAGCTTTGCCAAAGAATGGAGCAAGCCTGAAGTACAGTCCGCCAACGTTTTCAGCGCTGCCTGACGGTCCTCTTCAGCACTGTCGGCACCAATATTCTTGCTGGCCAAGCCTTTCAAAATTGTCATCATACAGCTTCCAAACAATGCCTTCGGGTTTTCCTCCACGAGCTTTTGTACCAACTTGACACTAGATAAGCTCAAGTTTGTAATCGAGTGACTTGATCGGTTGAGCAGGCGAACAGATGACAGAGGTGGAGCTTTCGGAAAAGACTGGGAGCTGCCCGAAATGTACCGGACAACTTCGTTTACACCAAATGACCAATCGCTTGGGGCTGAATTCGCATGTTGTCCATCTGCAGATGCCGCAAATTTGTTTGAGTACTTGTGGTTTTTCACAAAGGCATCCAGAAGAGCACGCATCGTACTGTCAGAGTAGATTAGCTCGTGAATAAGTTCCACACAATTAGCTCCGTCTTCCTTGCGATCGCGCTTTAGCACCTTCAGAAGGTGCCCGAAGATCTCCAAGGCAACCTGTCGCACCGGTAGCACTTCATTACTCAATTGCCGAACCACGAGCTTCCACACATCCACTGAAATCGCAGTCCTCGGTTGCAAGAATGGATAAATAGTCACCAAATGCATCAACTGGACCTTCCAATGCTCGGCAGGAGAGGGCTCCGCAGTCAAAAGGGCTTCAATAATGGGAGACCCCGCTTCCTGGGAGTGAACATATCGCCAGTTCGACAACAGCGACAAGAAAAAAGTTTGCAACTTCACCTCGATCTTCGCCTTGCTAACCTCGCCGTCAACATGCTTCACAATCGCACTGTTACTCTTCAAGAGCACCACAAGCACGCGCTTAAGTAGGACGTTGCGTCGCTTCCACAGATTTCTTCGGGCAAGCGGCAGTGAAAGCATGTGGAGTACACCAGAGACGTGCTCTTCCGTCAGTTGCGGTACATCACGGAGTCCGTCCAATTCTTCAATCTGTCTCGACTGGCAAAAATATATCCATCTAGTGTACAGCAGAGAGCATTCCTTCATTACTGCGGCGGCATTGGCTCGAACATCTTGGTAAGGGTTTCTCAGAAGCAACTCAACCTCCGTCAAAAGCGATTCGTAATGTTGGCGCGTGTCCTCGTCACTTTCCAGCTGCATAATTACATTGGCGAGTGCAAAGTGTTGCTGCACTTTCCGTTTAGCATAGAAAAACATACACTTTCTCCACCCAGCTCATTGCGAGGATAAGAGCGGCACCTTGCTCCCCACTTAGCTATACGTTCGACTTTTCCCGGTTAGGCAATGCGACGCAACGTCCCAAGCTCCGTCCATTCTGGAATACATGTTTTGAGCTTCTTTCATCTTGAACTCGTCCAGATGCTCCCCTCTCCAAATAAGAAGCTGGTGCGCGATATCCAAGAGCAGATCCCACACCTGGTTCTCCATTGCGCTCCCGCTTCCCTCCTCTCTCCAAAATACCATAGCACTGTGCACCCGATTCATCAGCGACCCTTTCAGAGACACGAAGTTCTTGTAAAGCTCGAGATTATTGCCCAGTGCCTTGAGCAGCAACGAGTGAGCACCATCCAAAAGCGCACCATTCGCTTGCACGGGTTCGTCTGTCAGCACATTTGAAGCACCTCGAAGTCCTTGGAATATTTGTTCCAGGAGGCGCGTCCACGAACGAACAGTGAGAGCCCTCGCGTCCCTTAAACGATCTAACTTGTCAATAGCACCAACAACGTGTGCTTGTAGCAATTTGAATCCGAATAAAAGTTCAGCTTCGTTTGGTTCATGCCACCTTACCGAAAGCTTGTTCCACGAAATACTAGCGCCCAAATACTGGAACGCTCCACTTTCGTTAGAGGTTGCATCTGCCCATTCTGCAGCTGGTAATGAGCGAAAGTCATGCGTATACACGCCAAGAAGACCAAAGAGCAAGTAGCGCAGAACAGTACCGGCAGCCTCATAAACTTCCTTGTCATCGTCGTTGCTCAGAAAATGTGCCAGAATCACTTCCAATTCATGTTGGTAGCGAAGTAAGATGCGGTCATCGGGGTGGCTGAAGCGCACTAGTCCACTGAGAATTCGCAAGTGCCACACTTTTTCGTTCGCCATCAAGCTAGAAACATCAATTCCAGACTTCGTCACGTGAAATTTATCCAGCACGAGCGCCATGAACTGTGAAATCGCGTCGGATGGATTTCCTTGCATGCAATTGAAGATCAGCATTGAGACTACCTTTCCTCCAAAATACGAAGTGTAGAATGCGTTGGATACGAAAGCCACTGTCTTCCGCAAGCCAAGAGTGTAGATCTCTGGGGACAGTTGCGCGAACAAAATGGCCAGCAAATTCAAGACTTGCAACACGATCGCATCTTCACTTCCGTCTCTCTTAGAGGCCTTCCCGTTTCTTCCCTTTTCAGCGTCTGTAGAAGGCGAAGCAGACCTAGCACTAGCGCGCGACTGGATAAACTGAAAACATCGATCCAGCACCGCAAGCGCCCATTCTTCCAAAAAGGGGCCGTTCCCCCACATTTCCTCATCCAGCTGGCTGTCCAACGCGCCCATTTCAGCAAACAAACTATTTTCCATGTCAGCAAACAACTGACTTGACAGTTCACCTCTCTGCTTTGTTGTCTGGAAATGGCCCTTCGCTGGGTCGTTCACGACAGGTAGCCACGAGAGCAAGTGGAAATAAAGCTGGATCGTCGCCTGTGTCTTCTTTTCATCGTTCGCATCGATCCCTAGTAGTGTAAGTTTCAAGATAGGCTTCAAATATGTGGTGAAAAACAATCCCGTACTTTGCGGGTGCCGTCCACACATTAGCTGCGGTAAAAACACAGCCATCGACGATATCGCAGTGACTGCCAGGTGGGAGTGACTCATGGCCAGTGGGTCAAGGGCCTTAAGCATCTCCTGCATCACGGGGGCAGAGCAGCGCGCAGGATCGATGCACAGAAGGATCTTCATCACGTACATGCACTTGGTTGCTACGCCACGGTTCTTCGAGTATATCCCCAGCAAGCACATTTCCAGGATTGCATCAACCACCTTGGAGATCGAATGCAGTTGCAAACGCTTTTCATCCTTCTTCTCACGGCTAAGCCGTTTCGCAAGTGCATTGCTTAAGTAGTACACGAATGTAGCCAGCGAATTCCCGACATTGGCAACATTAGAGGGATGCAAGAATGACTTCATCAAGCTCAGAACTTCCAGGAGATACCGAGTCGGAGCACCATCACTCTCGCCGTCTTTTGAATCGCGCAGGAGGTACACACACAGCCGCATTGCATACTGTCCGAAGCGTTTCGACCCGTTCATTGAAGTATACGCAGATGGCCACGACTGCGTTTTAAAGGGGGAACCAAGATCTGAAGGCAACTCCAACAAATCAGTCACTTTCGCGAACACGAACGAAAGGTATTCATCCAGCATCGTTGTGTTGGGATATCGCTTGGTAGCACGAGAAAGGATCTTCATCCAGTGACCATCCCATTCCGAACACCTCGAAACTAGCGACCACGTTGATAACCAGTCGGGAAGTAGCTCAAGTACTGCCTTCTCTGTCGCAGGTTCTTCGGACGTCGGTAAGGACACAAAGAACGAGAAGAAAGCCAGCGAACGGAAACACTCGTTCGTCTTCACATCCTTAATAGTCTCCCCGAACTCAGTCCAGAGCTCCAACACAAGCGGCACCGAAGGATCTGTTGCTCGAAAGAAACGGCGCGCCACCTCGGCACACTTGATCGTTGTATTGATAAGCTTTGCCAGATGGCTTTGTGAAGCTTGCTGAATGTATCCGGGCGACCGAAAGCAAACGCGCTCAATCGCGCGTTTCACCGATCTCCAATCAATCACGAGATCATCGCCCAACGCACCTTCTCGAAGCGGACGCTTCTTCCACTTCTTCAACAGCAAATGTAATGCCTTCACAGCCCGAACTTCCATGTCCACATCGATAAAAGCGCATGCACTACGCGTCCACAGCAGCTCCACCAACACGCTGATCAGCTGTATGTGCAACTCCAACGGCAGCTCATGATTCAGCTTGAAAAACGTGTCTATATCTCGAAAATGACGGTTCTGAATCACGTGTTCCTGTGCATTTTCACCACACAAACTCTCCAAGCAAGTAAGCGTTTCCTGCACAGCAGCATACGCACAGACAGACGTAAAGCAAGTTGTTAGTCAATGTGATCTCGCTCGCATTCGTCAACCTCTTATTAAAGTGTGAATTACCTGCATCCGATGCAGAAAGTCGCCGCGCTCAGTCCGCACCGTATCAGGGGTCACGTACGACGGCAGCAGTCCGTAGTACGGATGCGCGGTCTCCGCCGGCACGACGACAGAATTCGTGACCATGGTGGAAGATCGATAAGTGAGGAGGATCGTGCTATTTTTCACGAGTGGATTTTAGCCAATCATGTACTGATTGCTAAGCAGCATGCATTCCAAATTATATCAATGAGAAAAATGCGTGTGCGTTCTCGAACTACGTAAATACTACATGGAGCATCTACCTCATATTATTACGGCCCTCGTTCTGATACATGTTGTATTATACTACTAGTTTAATAACGTTGAGGTTCACCAGTAATAGTGCGCCATGTTGTTGTTTTTTACACCTTCGCTGTTGTAGTTGATCCATCCCTCTGTGATTCAATCTAGTGTCCGTATCACCAAAATAATACAATCTGCAGCCGTAAGAGTTCTAGAGTCTATGAAACGAGTTACTAGGAGGTGTAAATCTCTCTCTCTCTCTCTCTCTCTCTCTCTCTCTCTCTCTCTCTCTCTCTCTCTCTCTCTCTCTCTCTCTCTCTCTCGCTCTCTCTCTCTCTCTCTCGCTCTCATTCACTCTCGAAAATGAGAGCATCTCCCACGCTTGATAAATAGCAGAGCCCAACCAGACGTAACATTATAGACATAATTGGTAATTGATGACATTTCAGGTTATACCACTAGGAAGGTTCATGTAATAGTGGTCGTCAAACGACAGCGCGCCAGCGGCACGTGTGGAGACATCGATGCTTTTCAGAACAAGTGCATCTGAAAAATGTAGGCTTACTTCAGCTTCTAGTGATCTAATACGCGGCACAAAAAGCGTTAAATGCTCTTTGTGCCGCATATTAGATCACTAGAAGTTGAAGCAAGCCTAAATTGGATCGCTGGCTACAAGAATTAATCAGTAAAGCTCTATCCAAATTGGACCCCAGTCTAAGGAGACGCGACGGAATAATCTTGCCTAATGTCGCCAGTGGAGGCGGCATCAGGCACGCGCAGCCACTCGAGTCGCTCGGATGACAGTCGTGTCATTGACACTAAGCTCGCGAAGTGAGTATCTATGCGATCGTTCAAATTAGTGTACAAAAATAGTAATTCGACTCAATTTTGTGTCCCACAAAAACCGTTTGGATTTGCTGGGAGTGACGTAATAAGCACCACCTCTGCCCCTGATCAAGCTCTGACTCCTTCAGTATCGAATTCCTGAGCTTCGAGACGACGACGATGTCTGCGCCGAAGATGCTGTTGTTGCTTCTCGCAGCAAGCTTGATGGCACACGCCGCTGCCGAAGGCTTGAAATCCGTCATGGGTATCGTCAATACGAAGCGCTCCGTGAAGCTGGACCCGAGTGTGCAACACATTCCGCTTGACCCGGCAAACGCAGTGCTGCGGCCGCCCCCGGCACAGATCCCTGCGTCCTTCGACATCTTCGTTGGTCTCTCAGTCTTCCGTGACGGCTTTCGCTGTGGCAAGACCATCTTCACCGGGCTCAAACGCGCAAAGTACCCTGAGCGCCTCTTTTTCGGAGTGGTGGACCAGGTAAACGACGGTGACGAGCGCTGCCTCGATGAGTTTTGTAAGATGGCTGAGGCTGAGTGGCCCGACAAGGGATCGTGTCCTTACAAGGACCACATCCGCGTAGACGTACACCAGGCTTCCGAATCACGCGGCCCCACTCTTGCGCGCCACCAGCAGCAGAAGTTGATTCAGCAAGAAGAATTCTGTCTGCAGCTGGATGGCCACAGCATTTTCACGAACCTTTGGGACGAGAATCTGCTGGCTGAGTGGAAGCGCGTCAACAACGAAATGGCCGTGCTGTCCACGTACTTGCACCACATCCACGACTTCGTCAAGGAGAACGGCGACAACGCGCTTTCCGCTTCGTTGCCACATCTGTGCTCGACCGTGCGAGGGTCCAATGGTCTGGTACGTACTGTTGGCGCTAGTATGATTAGCAACTCCAAGTTCCCGCAGCTGGAAGCCCTTTGGGGTGCTGGCCTATCTTTTAACAAGTGTCATGCAGAGCGTCGTGTCCCGGTGGACTCGCATACGCTATGGATGTTTGACGGTGAGGAATTCTTGCGTGCGTCTCGGTTATGGACTAGTGGATACGACATGTACTCTCCCAGTGTGTTGGGTTCCGTTATCTACCACAACTACTCCAAGGTGCCTGCTCGCTTCGAACACATTACGGTGGATCCGCAAGTGAAGAAGCGCGAGAGCGAGATGGCTGTGAACCGCTTTAACCACCTGGTCGGTAAGCCCATTAAGGGCATGGTCGACACGTATGAGCTGGATAAGTATGGTTTCGGATCAGTGCGCTCTTTCGAGTCGTATCTGAAGTTCTCTGGTGTGACGTTCCAGCAAGGTGTGAACGATACCGAGTCGTGCGAGCAGCTCCACTGGGTACCGTATGAAAATGCGACGGAGGTGGAAACTTTAATGGGAAATGGTTGGAAGCTTCACGCGACGACAGCTGAAGCTGCCGAGCCCACCCCGCATCAACAGGTTGCCCAGGAGGTTGAGCAAGAGGGAGTAAAAACACAAATATTGAAGACCACGAGCAAGACTGTTCTACCACCGAAGGAACAGGCAGTTGTCGATGATGATCCGCACGCTGAAGTTGCAAGACATGCTGCAGACGCCCACGCCGAGAATGGTGCAGACATTGGTGAAGATGAACAAATGGAGGAGGCGAAAGCGCGATTGCGGCAAGAAGTGGTGGACAATCGCACAGCTAAGGGCCCCTCCACCGCTCCAGTTTGGTTCTTCCTGTTTTTTGTCGTGGTTGCCCTGTTCGTGACACTTTCAAATGACAGCGTGTCGCGCTCAATCCGGCTGACATTTTGTGCCAGTGCGCCACACATGCACAGCAGCAAAGAATAAGTGCTGACAGACAATTCGAAGTGACTTTTCTTTAGACGTCTCCAACGGTATTTCTTCAATACACAATTAGGTAGCAAAAGCCCGGTAATGTTGTTTACTTCAGTTGTTCTAGCAGAGAGGCCAGGGCCTGCTTAGCGTTGGTATTGAGGGCTTCGCCGTCCGTCTCCTGGACACGTTGAAGGGCCTCAAGAGCGCTGTTGTCACGGCACCAGTCCAAGTTCTCGGCGTTTGAAATCACAGCGCTCTCCAGTGCGAGCAATGCGTTGGTCTGCAACAACTCCAACGCCCCACTGGCAAGATGCTGTACCAGCATCGCCAGCCCTCCAGCCTCAACCACGAGTGACTGACTCGCTGCATTAAGGTGCACACTGTGATGTACAGCCCACGCAGCGCTGCTGTTGACGTCTTCGGTGAAAACAGGCGACAGCAGCAGCACAAGAGCCGGTAGCGCACCACTCTCACGTACCAGGTCCTGTGCATCAATATCTCGTCCAGAGAGGATGTTTCCTAACGCAAAAGCAGCAACACTGCGTAGCGAGTCGCTATACTCGTCTTCAAGCAACTCGCCTATGCGCAGCACGCCGTCCTGGTCAATGATCTGGCGGCGGCCTTGGGCACTACTAGCGATATTAGCCACACAAGTGCAGGAGGCTCGCTTAATAGCTTCATGCGAGCTCGTCAGCATGCTCAAAGCTGCACTCACAACGTCAGGAGAAGAAACAGCGCCAGCAGCAGTCGGATCCAGTGCCAAATTGCCCAACGTGAGGCTTGCAGCTGCCTGCAGTCGTGGATCCGTCTGCGTCAAAAACGGGGTCAGGATCTTCGGTGTGCCCAGTCTCAGGAGCTCCTGGGCAAGTAGCGTGTCCGTCGACAAGCGGATGAGTGCCAGGAAGGCGGGCACCAGCAGATCGGACCAGATGATGGTGTCGCTGTCCTGTAAAAGGCTCAATAGCGTCTCCAATGCGTCGCTATCCACGATATTAAGTGCATGGCGCTCCCTGACTGTCTTGTCCAACGAATCGCTTAGCTGCAGAGAATTGATAGCAGCTACACGGTCGCTAGTGGACGTTTCTTTAGCTTTAAGCGCCTGCGCCAGGTCGAAGATGCTGCTGGACGACGTCGAAAAGCACCGTCCTGCTGCGAGTGGCAGATGAAAGCTGCATGGCAGCACGGGGGAGTTGCTTGTAGATGGTGCAGCAAACAACCTACTCGTGGTGGCCGATGCTGATGGGAGCTTACTCCAGCGACGCGCCGAGGCCGCCACTCGTCGAAGCTGCGTTCGCACCATGTCCAGCGTTCTCCGAGTCAACTTCGTCACTATGTCACTAAACTGAAAATACTTCAGTAATTTCCTGGACGAGCAACAAGCATGGGCAAGAATCGCCACAGCAAAGACCGGCTGTTCATCACGCAGACCGAGCACAAATATCTTTATGGCGGCAAGAAGCAGGAGATCCGCCGCGCTTATAAGCGTGCGTTTGCCTGCACCCCTCTCGTCTAGAATTGTTTTCTATATGCTCAGATCTGCTATCGTTGTTGTAGGTCTGCCATTCAACTGCTGCGCCATCACTCTTTGTCCCTTCACGGTACAGTTTGCTGCTACCCTCGATCTTCCATCTTGTACACCCCTTAAACTCACTGTGTGCGTTTCTAGAACCCGGTGTGTACACGCGAGGGTCATTTGTTCGACCTGGAGGCAGCCGTCCCATTCGTTAAGGAGCACCATATCGTACGTCCTGGAGCTGCGATCACATGTAAAAATCCCCAATTAACTACCATTAATTTGTATTCGTATCTGGTAGAACCCTGTGACGGGCAAGCCGCTGGCGTTGAAGGAACTCATTCAATTGCACTTCGGCAAGAATTCACAAGGAGAGTATTTCTGCCCTGTGACCTACAAGGTCTTCACCGACAACACCAAGATTGCCGCAATTGCGACTACGGGCAACGTTTTCTGCTACGAGGCCATTGAAGAACTCAACATTAAACCCAAGAATTGGACGGTGCGACAGCTAATATCCCCTCAGATTTCAACAAGGGCTTGTTTTCTAATGACATTTTCTGGACGTATAGGACCTCATTTCTGGCACCAAGTTTAAGCGCAAAGATATTATCATTCTGCAAGACCCGCAAGACCCCTCTAACCGCGAAATCGAAAACTTTGAGCATTTACGACGTGCCAAGGCGAGCGAAAATGTGCGTGACGCATGTAAATGCACACTCTGGCAGCGACGATTGGATTTAATTACGAGCTGGTACGGTTTTTTATGGTGCAGAATGCCTCAACAGCGGCCGGAGCTCGGAATATTCGCACAAATGCCGCGACAGATCGCATTCTCCAAGAAGTACGGCGATAACCTTAAAACCACGTGATTGCAATATTGGTGAAGGCAGATATATATTAATGCTTTTTTTTTCGTTGTAGCTGGAAGCCAAGCGAGTGGGCCAAAAAGAGCTTGCGGACAAGATCAAAAGTGGAGCTGATGGCGTGAGTGAGAAGGACAAGATTGTGGCTTCACTGACTCACAGCAACATTTCCAAGGAAGAAGAAACAAACGAAGTGGCGGGCTCAGGGAAGCTGCAGTACTCGCAATTTACAGCAGGCGAATGCTCAAGCTCATTCACGTCCAGCGTGAGAGCTCCTGTGACGAAAAATGCGATGGCGCTAGCCTCTGAACAGGAGCTCCTTGAACGAAGATGGCAGGCTGTTCGAAAGCTGAAGAAGAAGGGTCTTGTACGGCTCGAGACAACTATAGGCAACATCAACCTGCAGGTGGATTGTGATTTCGTTCCACAGACAGCCGACAACTTTATGAGCCTGTGTCAAAAGAAATACTACGACGAAGTCCTATTCCACAGAGTCATAAAGGGATTTATGATGCAAGGAGGAGACCCGACGGGTACAGGCCGAGGTGGCGACTCCATTTGGAAGAAGCCATTCCGTGATGAAATCGACAGTCGATTGGTAAGAGTACAAAGCCTGGCCTTGAGAGTGTAGCTCTTTATGTAACGATGTTTGTTATGTGCGTGGTTTATGCAGTCTCACGACTCAAGAGGTGTGCTGAGTATGGCGAATTCCGGACCAGGGACGAACAACTCGCAGTTTTTCGTCACTTTCAACGCATGTCCGCACCTAGACAAGAAACACGCGGTATTTGGCCGAGTTGTAGGAGGCATGGAGGTGCTGGATGCCATTGAGTGCGTGGAGACTGGAGCCGATGATCGTCCGATCGTGGATGTGCACATCAAGAGCGTCCACGTATTCGCCAACCCGTTCCAAGAGTATGAGGAAGCTCTAGCGCAAGGCTTGGATGTTGTACAAGTTGCGAAGGAAAAGGCGATTCGGGAGGCAAAACCAAAGGTGCAAGGAACTGTTTTAAAAGTAGGCAGCAAGTGGGTTGCCTATGACGATCTGGGTGAAGTTGACGTGGCAAGCATTTCCACCAGTGAAACTACCAAGGACGAAAACGTTGGGAAGTATCTGCAGACCAATGTGGCCGCCTCATCGAAGAAGCGATCTTTGGAACCAGCGATGCCTGTTGCGATTGAAAGCAAGAAGAAAAGCAAGAAGCAATCGTTCAGTGGTTTTGGCAATTTTTCTCAGTGGTGATCAGAGATGCACAAACGTATAGATAGCTCCAGCATGATAGATAGACTTTGAAACGGAAACGGGCAGCGTAAACGACGCTTTCTGCCAGTGAACAGTCGAGATAATCGCAACATGGACAAATACGTGGTGGAGAAAGTCATTGGCGAAGGCACGTACGGCATTGTGTATAAAGCCAAGGAAAAAGTATGTTTGCGTCGCTTTGCTTGAGTGTTTTGTGTGAACTCATGCATCGCGCGTGGGATTCAGGCCAGCGGTGACTACGTTGCAATCAAGAAATTCAAGTCGACTGGTGGTAATTCGGCGCATACAATCGATGCGTCTGTAGATTTTGGTAGCAGCGCTTAACAGTTTAGCTACTGCTGTAGACGAGCAGATGTCGAAGCGGGAGATTCAAGCATGCTCAATGCTCAGCCACCCCAACATTGTGTCGTATCGTAACAGTTTCCGACACGAGGGCTTATTGCACCTAGTATTTGATTATGTGTGCGGAGGCATGGTGAATGTACGAGCGATGATAAAGTTTTGATGCTGGTCGGCGCCCAAGCTCATTGCTCTTGAAAGCTTCTGTCCAAAAACAAAAAAGGAGTAAAACCACAGGAAACCAGAAGAATTATTTTTCAGCTGTGCAAGGCTCTGGAATACTGTCACTCCAACCGCATCATTCATCGAGGTAAGCACTCGTGGGACGGTGAATTCTTGTGCTGGATGATTGCAATTTATCGTGTAAATGATAAATTATGTAGATGTTAAGCCGGACAACATTCTTATCGATGAAAACGGTGACATCAAGCTGTGCGACTTTGGTAAGTCGATCATCAGACTGGAAGACTTGCATAGAACCACAAGATAACATTGTAGTGTAGGCGTCGCACGAACTGTGCAATTTGAAGGTGACCCGCTATCAGACTACGTGTCAACGCGTTGGTATCGTCCTCCAGAGCAGGAGTTGCGGTAGGTTTGCGGTGAAGAGGTTCTTTCACCAAGATACCTATAACCGGTGAATTTTGTTAGTCTTGACCGCTATTCATTTGATGCCGACGTTTGGAGCGTCGGCTGTGTTCTCATGGAACTGCTAACGGGTCGACCACTCTTCCCGGGAAATACCCAAATCGAACAAATGTAGGTGCTCCTATCTTCCGTTTTGCCTGTAGCGCAGCATCACTGATTTTTAGTACTCAAATGTGCACAGTAACCTCATTCAGAGATACCTGGGCCCCCTCCCGGCCGCACTTCATGCTAGAGTACCACGAGGTGTCACCTCTGTTCAAACAGCATCCAAATCTTATCAGGAGTTGCTAGGCGAGCGACCTCTTCCTGAAGGAACGTTGGATTTTCTCGTCAACACTTTGCAGCTTGAGCCAAAGCTTCGCTTGTCGGCTAAACAGTGCCTTGAGCACCCGTTCTTGAAGCCATTTAGAGATGCAGAACTTAGAGATCGTGAAAAAAGACGCCGTTCAGGGCGAGCATCTCGTCTGAGAGATGACGAAGGTATTGAGGAAGACATACCAGGCGAGAAGCAGACATCGCATCAGAGAGAATTTAAAACTGACCAAAATGTTGCTGGTAGTGAGAGCCCCATCTCATCTTACAAGTCCTGTGTTGCCTTTATCAAGGGTGAAGAAAAGGAAGCTTCAAGTGTAGCCTCGGCAAAGTCAAAACATTCCCGGTGTTTGAATGGCCGAACCCCTAACACACACGATAACAACACCGACTGGGACAGCGATGACATCCAGGAAATCATTGAGACAGAGGAGGTCGATTCGTCGTCGCACTTTCGGATTCGACGGCTCATGGACAGCATCAACAACGACTGCAAGTTTCAGGACAACGCTCCTGCATCGAAAGGCGCCACTCGGCGCAGATCACTTACCGCCTCGGCAAAGGCAGTCATCGACCCTTTGGACGGTGATAGTTGCTATGACGACGACTTTGAAGAATATCACCACGGATACGAGTAGACAACAACAAAAAACTTTGTGTTTTTGCGGAAAACCCAGTTTTACCTCCTTTTATATTATACTTTTCATTTTGCGAATTTTACTGTTTCTGCGGGTAGTTCTTTTTTAAATCGTACTGTTTCCGCGCTTTGATATTTCAGAATTGGCTAAGATGGACGTGATCCTCACTCGCGCCGGGCTCAGCGCCTCTCAGCAGCGCTCGCTGTGCTTCGACGCTGCTAAAGATGAGGTGAAACAGACTGAGTTAAAGTTGACGGACGCAATTGTGTCGCTAAAGCGACTACAGGACGTGGTGCGTGTCGCACGAGACGTGCACAATACACAGAGGTCTGTCGTAACGCTACCTCCTGATGCGGAGGCGTCTGTTAAAGAGATGGCGCAGTCCAGCGCACAGATAGGTCCAATACTGCAAGATATCCAGTGCATGCTGAACGCGTTCACTATTTCTAGTCGATCACGCGGACCATCGGGATATTCGACGGAGGAAGAAGACGAAGAACAAATGACGTTGTCAATGAACGAGGGCAGAGCAAGGCAACAGTATTTAGGGCCTCCATCTTCAGACTCGTACCGAGCTTCGGGTTTAGGGTCGCCCGGATGGTCCATGAATCCGCGTACGAGTGGCCCTAAGTCAGCTGCAGCACCGTCGTTCTTTAGGGTGCGTGACCAAGGGAGAACCGTTGAGCCGACACCTCGAGCGGTTTCTGGTTCACAGAGGACGAACGCAAGCTATGACACTGCATCAGACGGGGTAGCAT
The DNA here is from genome assembly GCF_000142945.1 of Phytophthora infestans T30-4. Lineage (NCBI taxonomy): Eukaryota > Oomycota > Peronosporomycetes > Peronosporales > Peronosporaceae > Phytophthora > Phytophthora infestans. Next base: position 360,059 of record NW_003303683.1, on the reverse strand, counting down.
TAGGTGCGGAACATGTTGGTCAAAAGCGACGCGCTACTAGTCTCCCGCCTCCAGTTGCGCACTCTTTTTTAAGGCCGACTACGGGAGCAGACCTATTCATCCGTCGTGAGCTCGAACGACAAAGTATTTGGCCACGACACGGCCAATATCAGCTCCTTCACAGCAGACCACGCTCCCCGGTACAGCAAAGTGAAAAGAAGGTGGCACAAGTGATCGACGGCCTGCAAAAGCGATTGTCCAAGCTTTCAGACGAAGGGCAGGGCAACATCTTTTCCTCCAGTATTAAGTCTGCACTGAAGGTAGCTCGACTAACGCAAGTAAAAGGTGAGGAGGCTAGTGTTCAGATCGCTGTTAACGATGCTCGTTCTGCTGCAAGTGAGCTGCTAGATCGGGACCTCAGCTTGCCCGATACCCTCGATCGTTTTGAAGATATACGCCAGATTCTGGCTGTGGTCGTTCGTGCTGCTACGGAGACGAATGGAGAAATGGAGGGCTCAGAACTGCGTGATCTACTTGACCTTCTCAAAAATCTTCAAGACACCTTTCCTGGATCGGCTGCGCGCTTTAAATGGTACGTAAGCTTGACAACAAATAACTGTGTTAGATTGGTATTGATGATGCCAATTGCTCGCAAATTCTTGTGTACAGGTGCAGTACTCAGCTACGCAAGTTTATCACGCAAAAGTACAAAAGACCTGAGCATCAAGCTGTGACTGACAAAGAGAGGCTGTCATCGGCTCTAGCTGAGACTCGGGGATGGGAGACTGTGAATGACTACACCGCTTCGAGATTCGGAGACATCATGACATTCGTGTCGGAAATTCTTGAGGGGTCATACGAAGGATGGGAGCCACGAAAGGATTATTGTCTTGCAGAACTGATCGGGATCATGATTATTCGGCTGGGCGCTTTTCGAGATAGTCATGTTCAGCAAGGGCGCCTGTTCGACGTACACGGGTGGCTGGCTGTACAAGATGTCTGGGGCTTCCTTTTCACCGTCGCTTGACCTGAAGTCAGTTCCTCCCCCGCATATGACGAGAGTATATGTGACGCCAAATCAAGGATTCCGCGCAATGGAAGACGTCGAAGAAGGATTCGACCGTCTTTCGAAGGCAAAAGCGTCTAAGTCCTTTGAATTTCTTGCGATAACGTCGTACACTTTTCTCGCCACGGCTCTCACAACTCAGAACCGAAAGCTGCTGCCAATCAACGAGCTTATTCGTTTTAACGAGAGCCTCCAGTTTTTGAAGGAGCTCAACATTGAAGGAGAAAGCTGGGCAGTCCTGCAGTCGTATCAAGTGCTCGAGAAGATCCTCTACCTAATGCGTCTGCTTATTCACCAGCATCCAGAATACGTGGAGATATCTGGCGGGTACGCTTTTGCGCTTGGTTGAGTTTGTTCTGTTGCCGCTGTGTTACTAAATTTTCTGCTCCATATTTTTTGTCTCCAGTACCGTCGACGCACTGTTAACACTGTTCCCGCCTTCGAAGCGGCCGGTATTCGTGTATCCAACCAGCGCAACCGTACCAGAATCTAACCCCGATTCTGGCAGCGACACTTTTATTGATGAGCTTATCGACGACTAGCGAGGCTACGTGCTAATCGTGATCCATGGCGATATGGTGTTTTACATTTTCAGCGAGTACAGTGGTCTAGTAAGTTTGTCATTTTAATGGTATGCATAACCCAGCACGATCTATCTCATCAGTTCTGCGCAATAATTCTGGCTTTGATCTTTCGTGGTGGTAACGCTCTGCAGTCTTGGCGGTACTTGCACCGCGGTAGGCTACGTCTACACCTAACGTAGATGTAGAATCATTCTGACAGCTTAACCTCGCAGCTACGCCGCGTAGTACGCGTGCAGCAAAACAAACTTCAAGAGTACGAACTGCTTCGAAAAGTATGCTACATGTACATGTACGGTGCTACAGCTACCGGTACGACTTCCATCATGCACAGTTACGCGCCGTGAACGGCAGTGTAGTTGTAGTATACTTGGTTCTCGTACTCACTATCGCAGTACGGGAACTCAGCGTCCGAATCCGTCGGCGCGAACAGCGTCTTGCCGTACGTGTACGTCACGTAGCAGCCCAGGAAACCGCACACAACCACGACAATCAGCGCCTGGATCTTCTCGTACAGCGGGATCTCGTGCCACAGCTTCTTGAGCAGGAAGATAATGGGCAGCAGAATACTGATCAACGTGATGCACGAGGCCCCCACGAAGTCCACCAAATCGGAGAAATGGTCCTTCAGGATTATCGATAGGATGACTAACACCACAATGATGGCGACACGCAGGATCACGTACTTGATGGCGTTGATTCCACGATACTCGGCAGCTTCCGCCTCAGCATCATCAAAGTAAGGGCCCTCGGCGTCTGCGTTGGAGATGTACGACATTTTTGACGAGCGGCGATCGTCGCCGTTAACGGCGTCCTTACCGGGTGTGTTGGCAGCGGCGTACGAAGAAGCCCCGTAGGTGAGAGCATTTTCCACATCGTCCTCCTGCTTTTGGTGCATTTTTAAAACTAAGCGTTCAGCGAGGTAGAAGGCCGGGTTCAGGATGACCGAGAAGGCGATCGTAATGTGCAGCTGCACGAAGAAGTAGGCCATGACGACGGCGCCCCAGTCCGACTACCGATGTACCAATCATGCGCATGATTTTCAGTTGCTTCTTCTCGAACTCGTCCTTCTTCTCTGCACTTGCAGTTTCGATCATCGCCTTCGTCATCGTACCAGTGGCAATGTCCTTCAGGTCTTGTTCCTTGAAGACGTTCAACAGCGCCCATTTATACGTCTGCCAATCCTTGCCGTTCCAGTTTTTCGGCACTCCATCGCTTGTGTACTTCATCGGTTTAGTCATCGTCACTAACCGAACAAAGTGGCGTCACTTGGGCTCAATAACCCTTTTGGAACTTGGTTCCGTGCACTTTCACACTTGCAATGAAAAAGAAGACTGAATTATTTGAGCGTTGCGCTCCACCAGAGCTCCTAACAACACTCACGGGTTCAACCCCGTTCTCATACAACGATCTGATCTACTAGAGTCTCACCTATTTTCTCAGTAGCAGCTTCTCAGCTCCTTTCCCAACTCCGTTTAACCAGACTGAATTCCAACACTGGCAACCTGCTATACTCCATCTACCCGGACTCGACGAGCGGCCTCACCACACTGGGGTTCAAGTACCGGCAGACGTCCTGCAACAACTACGCGATAAGGAGACTGGATCGGAGATGTGGACTGAGCTTTGTAACCTGTATGAAGGGAAACAAAGTGAAGCAATTTAGGCCATGATCCGTCGCGTGGAGAATGAGCTTTGGAACACGAAACTCGTACCTGGAGGAGATGCAAATCTTCATCTTTGCAAGATGTTCAATCTCAAGATCGAACTTGGCGATCTGAGTCACACTGTAGCAAGCTACTAGCAGATAACACGGTGGTGGATATGCTACTTGAGAGTTTACCAGATCAAATCGAATTTGAGCGTTTGAAGTCTTCCATTTACTATGGCGCAGACCCTAGTGTGTACACACCAAAGAGGGTTCGAGAGTTAATTCTTGCAGCGGCCGCTCGGCAAACGGAGTTCAGAAGCAAACGCAGCGAGAAGAAAGGAGGCCAAAGAGGAGGACAAAGCAAAAGTGGTGATCAGGACCGAGTGCATTCACAGCAAGGGAAGACCGGCGGGTCTAAAAAGACGCGTCAATGCTTTGTGTGTGGGAGCGAAGACCACATTCGTGTCGATTGCCCAGAAAAGGTCAAGAAGCAAGGCGGAGCAGGCGAGACCGAGCAGAAACGCAAACCTCGTGGAAACTGCACGCTACGACATGAGATAAGAGTTCCTTTGAGTCTGACGACCAACAACTTGGATGAGGGAGTGGTGGGTGGAATCAGAGAGCCACGAGATACTCTCAGTGACCAAGAAGAAACACACGAAGTGGGAGAGCCCATGAACGATCATATTACTGAAGTAATTGAGGATCGTCATGAGGACAACGTCCTAGCAGTTGATCATGTACGTCATGGTGAATCGGCTGCTGATCATGGAGCAGAAACCGTTGCAGTTCATCTACAAGACAGTGATCAAGCTGCTGTGAAGTCAAGTGGTAACTGGTGGTACTTTGATACGGCTTCAAATTCGCATGTGACAGGTAACTTTTCTGAGTTTGTGTCTTATACTGAGGATACGAATAGTGTGCAAAGTATTCGTGGAGTAACACCCGCAATTGCGTCACGCATTGCTGTGGGAACAGTTGCATTAACCACCGAAGTCGATGGAGAACAAGCTGTGACTTACGTTGAGGACGTGTTTTACATCCCTGGCGCAGAGTATGGTTTGTTCTCGCCTGGGCTTGCGATTGGGCAAGGTTTTGACTTTCACTATGACACTACAACACGGACCTTTACAGTCTCTCGAAAAGGGAGAGTAGTGGCTATGGCCACTCCTCAAGATGCAACTTGGGGATTCCAAGCAGCAGATCCGTCTCAAAGAGCAATTGTGCGACCGAATGAAGGTCCTTTGTGTAATTACACAATGGCCGATGGAGTTGGGTCTTTGGCGCTTTGGCACGAGCGACTGTGTCATACATGTCCTCAGTATCTCAAGACAATGGTCGGCAAAGGATTAGTGTGTGGCATGTTGCTGACTCAACGTCAACAAGACACATGCGATGCGTGTCATCTCGGTAAGCAGAAGAAAAAGGCACATCGCAAACAGTTGGATCGGAAAATTAAGAAGCCTAACCAAGTGGTGTTTGCCGACTTACTAATTCCCGAGAAAACGAATGCAACTCAGTATCAAGCTGTGTTAGTAGTCATGGACGGTTTGTCCCGTTTTGTTAAGATCTTCTTGCTGAAGGACAAGAGTAGCAAGACCGTGAACAAGCACATGAAAGAATATATTCTCTGGGCCGAGCGACAAGCAGGTCGCAATACCAGTGATGCTCAGTACAAGGTACAGCAAGTATGGAGCGATAAAGGCGGCGAATTCTTCAATGATGAAATTGCAGCATGGTATGCCTCCAAAGGTATTGAACACGTAAAAGTTGGGCCTAAAAGTTCACAGCTGAACTTGTGTGAAAGGACTCATCAATCATTGGAGGGCATGAGCAAAGCCACGATGGCACATGCTGGATTCCTACGAAGCCTCTGGCCTGAAGCGATGCGAAACGCGGTGTATGTGAAGAATCGAGTCTACAATAAGGGAACTCGAGGTGTTCCATACGAGAAGATGTTTGGTGTCAAACCGGACTTACACCACATCAGAAAATTTGGTGCACTGGCGTATGTACATGTTCCAGTCACTGGACGAAAGAAGCAACAAGCAAATGTCAAGATTGGCTATGTGCTTGGTTATGCAGAAGATGTGGTGGGGTGTAAAGTGTACTTTCCTGAAGAACACACAGCGAAATTCGTACCTGATCTTCGAGTAGCAGAAGATGTAGTTTATCGGGATCGCCATGAAGTTGAGGTGAGTGAGGATGGATTAACCTCGCTTCATTTCTCTCATCGAGATGACGAGGACTATGACTCTCGTGATGATGACGGGATGAGTGAGTTGAGCGAGCTCAGTGACATATCACCTCCTGAACTCGAGGGGGGTGAGTATGAAGAAGAACAAACGCAAGAGGTTGGTGGCAACCAGAACTACAAATCTGTGGATGAGGAGCAAAATGTTAGCGTTCCTGAAGATTGTAGTATTCCTAAATGTTGCGAGAATAGTGACGGCAAACGTAACGAGGAAAGAACCGATGTCGCTGAAAGTGAAAGTGGATCAGTGGCTGGAACCTGTGGATCGTCCGTTGCCGAACAGGAGTTTGATGATGATGAAGAACAGATTCCTAGTGATGAGGAAACTACTGTCGCGAGTGTTTTAGCACCAGATGAGACCAGTGAATGCGGCGAGGTGACTCAGCTACAAAGTGACTTGGTACTGGAACAGAACACCGAGATATCTGTCGGATGTAGCACAAATCTTGCAGAAGACGAAAATGGAGGATATTGTCGTGATGTGGTTGATGCAAGCACGGTCATCCCTATGGTACAACAGAAACAAACAGGGAAACGAACACATCATGAAGAGACACCTTCAGAAGTAGTACGAGTTGAGCAAGATGCTGCTAAGAACGATGCGAAGAAGACTCGCACTGGCCTTAGAGAGTATCACGAGCGGTGACGACCTCGTTACTATGATGACTTTGTGATGAGCGTGACGCTCAGCACACCACGCATTTTGGACAAGAACGGTCGGCCTATTAGGGCAAGTGACGTACAAATACCTCGAAATCGTCGTGAAATGCTGCGGTCAAAGTGGAGAGAGTTTTACCTCCAGGCTGAGATGGAAGAAATGGCTGTTTTGACAGCAAAGGGTGTCATAAATGAGATTCCCGATGAAGAGAAGCCAAAAGACGCATTGCTTGTGCGCACGATGTGGGTATACGCCCTGAAGTCTGATCACCAAGGATATGTGATTAGATTCAAGGCGCGTATTATAGCTCTTGGGAATCGCCAACGACCTGGCATCGACTTTCGAGAGACGTTTGCGCCGGTTGCAAGGATGTCTTCGTTCCGGTTGCTATTGGCGATCGCAGCTGAGTTGAATCTGAGTGTATACGGTGGCGATATAAACACCGCGTACTTGAATGCCTGGCTGGGAATCCAACAGTATCTGCATTCCATCGACGGATACCCATGTAAGGTGAATGGACATGTGTATGTCGTACTGAAAGCGTTGTATGGTTTACGCCAGTCAGGACGTGAGTGGAATTCCGAGCTCAACCAATGGTTCATCGACCATGGCTACCAGCGGTCGTCAACTGAGCCTTGTTTGTACTACCGGTTTGAAGGAGAAACGATAGCCTATGTACTAGTGTACGTAGATGATATACTGGTGGCAACAAACGACGAACAGTACAAGAAGAAACTGTTCAACGAATTGAACAAAGCCTATGGGTTTAAGGATCAAGGATTGCTAAATCAGTATCTGGGCGTGGAAGTAAAGCAATCATCGGAGAAGATAGTGATTCATCAAGGCAAGTATGCGCGTGAGATCCTGAGCAAATTTGGATACCAGAATGCACATGCTGTGGGAAATCCCATGGAAACCAACGTACGCATGGCTCCTATGAAAGATGATGAGGATTCGGACACTAGTTTTCCATACCGTGAGGCAATTGGAATGCTAATGTATTTGGCCACAAGTACGAGACCAGATTTGGCGTATGTCGTGGGTCAGTTAAGTCGATTTGTGGGGAAGCCATCACCGAAACACGTATGTACACTGAAGCGAGTGCTGCGCTACGTTGCAGGTACACTGGATCATGGAATTGAGTATTTGAGAAAGCAAGTCAAGACAAATGAAGTAGTCCTTGAAGGATTTTGTGATAGTGATTGGGCCAGTGATCCAGAGCAACGCAAGAGCACTACAGGCTTCATTTTCTTGTTAGCTGGTGGAGCAATTGCATGGATGTCAAAACGCCAATCGATCATTGCACTGTCAACAGCTGAAGCAGAATATGTGGCTGCGTGCGAAGCTAGTATGGAGGCAGTAGCGGAGAGCAACATTTTGCAAGAAATTTTGCCGCATCACCATATTATTTTACGCATTGGGATCGACAATCAAGCGGCTCATGTAATGGCTACGAATCCTACATACAGCCGTCGAACGCGTCACATTGAGCTGCGCTGGCATTTCGTGCGTGAACAAGTGCAGAAAGGTGTCATTGACTTGCACAAGGTGAAGGGAGAGGTAATTCCGGCGGACATGTTCACGAATCCTTTTGATAAGAAAAAATTGGGAGAGATGCTGCGACTGGCAGGAGTTGGAGATGCGAAATAGTCAAAGAGTGCTCTTCGAGGTGGGCGTGTTGGAATTCATTTCAGAGGTCTGGCTAAACGGAGTTGGGAAAGGAGCTGAGAAGCTGCTACTGAGAAAATAGGTGAGACTCTAGTAGATCAGATCGTTGTAGGAGAACGGGGTTGAACCCGTGAGTGTTGTTAGGAGCTCTGGTGGAGCACAACGCTCAAATAATTCAGTCTTTTTTTTCATTGCAAGTGTGAAAGTGCACGGAACCAAGTTCCAATAGCCAGTGATCTGGCAGCCCACGGACGAGTACGCCGTGCTGGCGAGGATCAGGAACAAAACCGAGATAAAGGCCATCGTAGCGAACACCACGCGAGGCATGCGTGTAGGCTCGCTGTGCTGACGCTGCAGAGCTGGGATCACAATGCCGGCGTTGTAGGCCAGCGAGAGGTTACCGAACATACCCGCGACCTGCGAGAACTTGATGTCGGGTGACGGAGGCGTTGGGTGTCCCCGCATGCCATACATGACGACGGCCACGCCGATGACGTCGGCAATGAGCGTTCCTGCGCAACCGGCAAAGGCGGCACCGGCACCTTCCTTGAGTGTCGGAATGAGGCACACGGGTAGACACATGAGCGCCATGAAGCAGATCCAGTAGCTAGTGCTGAAGGCGTCTGGGAAGAGGCCGTCCAGTAGAGTACCGCCCAACACGAGAAGCACGCATGGCACAAGAAGACACGAGGCCATCTGCGAGACGACTGAAAGCCAGCGACCCCACTTGCCCATGCACCATTCACCCAGGTCGCTGTAGGTCCTGACACTTTTGGGAGCCAAAAGCATGACGCGGCAGATGGCCACGGATGCACACACGTTGGCAAATGCCATGAAACCCATACCGATGACGGCCAGGACGGGCCCGGCGCGCGAGAAATTGCCGGGCATACCGAGTGTACCAATTCCGTAGACGCAGCAGAAAATATTGAGCGCCATCTTGAGATCCTCCGCGGTGAGGAACTTCTTGATGCAGGCCATGTTTACAGGTGGCAAGTCGGCGAGGAAGGTCGGGCGGGGCAAATTGAAGAATGGCAAAACTAAGTCGATGCAGCAGTGAGTGTATCGGAGACGCACCCGGTAGGTGACCCGTGTTTGTCAAAATGCATCGGACAAGACCGAGTGCAACGTAAGAGATACGGAGCTTGCCGACGAAGGGGATGCGCATCCAGACTGCACTCACTGAGTCGGACGTCAACGTTCATCCAATTCAGGCATTCGTCCAAACACCTCAGTGAATCCTGCTCGGCGGCTCTTTGCACGATGTTGTCCACTATTATATCGGCGTATCATACGCATATTGACGATGGTCATGTTGAAGTGCACAGCAGGGGCGACAAATGTAGATAATGTTTTGAGCTACTAAAAGCTGGCCCCTTTGAGTATCTTCATGATCTTGCGGACTCCGCAGAGGAGGGGCACGCAGCATTACCTCGCGTACGCTTGCTGTATACAGCCATGACCGAGTACGTGTACTTGTACATGAAAGTATAAAGGATGAGGTCATTCCGACGCAAGAAGCTGAAGAACTGTAAACGTACTTAGCACATGCACCCATACTATGGGTGCATGTGCCTATGGGCCATAGGGTGCGACTATAACGAGCTCTTCAAGAAACAAATCGACTCGATGATCGAGGTTGAAATAAAAAGATTTGGGGCATCGAAGACTCTTCGACGAAGAGGGGGCCATTAAATCAGCTGCACTACCTTCTCGCCGCTTTCACTTGCCAAACGAATTCGTCTTCGATACGCTCGCACTGCGAGTCGCAGGTGGAGCCTATGCGACCATCAAGTGAGATTTCGTGAGTTGGGCATAAGGGCTTGTTTCGCGTCGCCGGCGATCACCTTGCGGGTATGTCTCTGCTAATAGTACCTATAGGAGAAACTACTATGGACTCCAAAAAGTTTGAAATGGACTGAGCTTGAGTTTTTGCCAAAGACTCTTTGGTATACAGTTTAGTGATGCGCTCGCCCGCACGGCTGCTGTCGACGACGACTCGAGAGTCTTGAGATCGGAGGAAGAGTGCGAGCATTCTGGTGCCTTGCGAGGAGCATCACCCGATAATACGCCGCGGGTCTTGTTGCCTACAGTTGCATTGTGATGGGGGGGGTCTCCGATACGGTGCATGTACATGTACTTGTTAAAAATACGGTGCAGTGCATCGTGCACATCCCGCGACGTGACGGGTGTCCGGCGACTCGCCGGCGGCGAATACAAGCTGTATAACCCGATCAAATTAATTTGATTACCAGTTGCCGCATACATGTAAATATGCATATTTTGGGATCGAGAGTCGAACATGCAAGTAGAAATCGTGCGGCGAATTTATTAAATACATAACCGGTACATTTATTAATCAGGTGGCTGGCTGTATTACCAGAAACGGTACACATTCACTTTTGCTGACCCAATCCCCGGTGACGGCTTGCGCGTCGACCGTGACGCCTCCAGGGTCACGAGCGGGGAGTTTTAGGGGGCTGTAATTTATCACTTGCAATTTTCTGGTTCTGGTAAGTGGATAAAATTAGCGAACAAAATCACCGACTAGCACTCCTAGCAAATTCCAAAATCAAATGATGGTTACAAACCAATACCCCCCCCTCTTTTCTCCGTTAAGCGCTTTCCTATTCCCCACGTAGACAGTTGTGACCGGTAGAGCTCACACCATTCATTTCTTTAGCCATCATTTTCTAATGTTAAATATGTGAGGTCCAAACAAAATTTCAAATCCGCAACGTTACACCATATCGGTTAATAGAACCGTATTCCACATGGTATGAACACCCCTACTTTGATGGCGAGCTTAAAGCTGATAAAATGTGAAGAATACCGAACCTGGCCTGAATAACACACAGATTTTTTGTGTGTGTTTTTAGATGCGTTAAAAACCGGCAAGGCGACCCAGTTTATGGCAGTCTCCCATCAGAAAGGCCGGAGCAAGAGAGTCTCCCGTCAGAAAGGCCGAAGCAAGTGAGTCTTGAAGACTTGCTCTTGTTACCGTGTTTTGACTGGTGACCTACCTGTTTTTGCTATTCGCTTAAATCGTGTGTACACATAATTGTGTGGCGTGCTGTACCGGTGTTCATTTTGAAAGATGAACGCTGACGACGCAAACGACTTGTACTCTAGCGACAGCGACGACCATCTGCAAAAAGCAGCAGGCAGCAGGCAGCAGGCAGATCGGCGCTAAGGAGCAACAGCATAACGAGGGCTTGATCGATCTCGCAGGAAGCAGTGATGGTTCCTCGGCAGGTAGCCCGCTTACGAAGATTGAGGCAGCGTCTGCTGCTGAAGCGAGCGTTCGCAGTTACGGTGGTCGTGCCAAAGCACACAAACGCATTACAATATTCGTTTTATTCAGTATTGCGGATGAGGGTGTTAAGGGCTGAGAGATAGTTGATTTGCGCAGTAAGGACGTATTGCGCAAGTGTAAAGCAAGATTAACACGTACTTCATGCGACGCAAACCGACGTATTGAGCGTGAGGGGCACGCTCACGGTACGAATATTGAAACTACTGTACTTTATAATCATTCACTGTACCACACAACTATTTACTGTACTACTACAAGTACCGTAACTAGACTATATGTACCGTAGACGGTACTGCGTACAATAAATGTAAAAAACTTACCGTAAACGTAAAAAACTTACTGTAAATTAAAATAAAGTACTGAACAAATATTTTTGTCTTTTGTTTTGTATAGCGACACAATTGAATTTGCGGTGACGATGGACGGACCCTTTTGGATATTCTGCAGGATGCGAGGAAGCACCAAAGCTCGCCAATACGCATTGGCTCGAATCGACATGACTAACACCGAGCGTCAAACACGTGATGAGAAGTTTCTACGGAGTCAAGCTGGAAAGGAAGCTCGTAAGTCATTTTGGCAGACGCCACGCGACGGGGTTTCTTCAGACAGCGATGATGAAGATCCTAAGGACACCTTTGAGTTGATACAAATGAGCCTGCACGATACTGAGATCCAGCTTTGTGGTGCTCCACATAGCTTACTACTGAAGCGCATGTATAATGAGTACGCCAGACGTATGCGTGAAGCTGAAGAGCTGCGGAAAAGACAGAGAGCGAGGAGAAAACAACTATCGAAGGCTGATGCCCATAAAAAAAGTCTGTTAAAGCTCAGCCATGACTTGTTTCCGGAGCAACATGATGCATGCTAGACGAACGAAACAAGAGAATACCCTACAAATGAGAAAGGTGTCTAAACGTCAACGCCAAGCGGCTTCTATTGTTATGTAGTTGGAAAACCCGCAGTCCGATAATGTCGGAATACAGCTAGCCACCTAAATGACACATTCCATTGACCACCAACATCAGTATTCAAGGTGAGGGGTACTCCAGAACACTACTCCAACATGAGCGGACCTCTGTTGAGTAGTGGTCGGCCTGCTGGAGTGTTACCGGATTCAGCATACGTCGATTTATTCTTCCGCACGATGTTTCTGTTCACTAAAATTCTCCTTCCCTGGCTGTTTACGCGGTGAGATGCCAGTCGGGCATCAAGTAAGTGAATGCAAGAGCCAAACTTTCTCCAATACTTGCACTGGCACCATCCCGACGACACATCAGCAAGCCAACCCTCCATGGGTTGCCCCATATATTCCATACGCGCGTAGTTCCATCCCATCTGAGCTGTTACAGCTAGATACTCTTCCGTTCTCTTCTTGGATGGAATGTAGAACCAGGGTGCCGGTTGCGAGACTACTCGAATTAGGTTAGAGTTCGGACAACCGGTAGGCTGTGGATTAGCTTGCAGCAATTTGTCACTTCCCAGTTGCTTGGCTCGAGGTAGACGTGATGTTGTTGGTTCAGGATTCAGATGAAAGAGCGGTGCTTCCTGCGACTCGTTCGTACAGCTCTCAGAGAGCACGATAATCAACATGCCCATTTTCAGACGCGCTCTCAAGGAGTAGTCGCGCTTAATGATTCTATTGAATTGCTCCACAGGATTGTTGGTAGTAGCATATCCAGGCTCCAGATAACAACACTGCCATTTCGAATACTGCGTGCTTAGCCACTGCTTCGTGAAATAAGCAGCGAATGGGGCAATATCACTTCGAGAACTCCATTGCCCAAGGTAAAACTGCGTCACTTGAGCCAGTTCGCCAAGCGTAGCCGAAAAGTGCATATCGTAAATCTGCGCTAATACATTATTTGCCACACTATCAGGAAGATGCCTGGTTTTCTCCTGCACCTTCTTCATGACGTGAAAAAAACACATTAGAAACACAAAATCTGAGTCGAATCGAAATACCTGCTCCAGAGCGTTTAACTGTCCATCATCCGCGTCTCCCATAACAAACTTCTTTCGAACTTGCTTTCCAATGACCTCTGCGTAAATCGACCGGAACGCGAGCAGCGCCATTGCGTACACACTCTCCACTCGATGCGAGATTATACAGAACGCCACCAGGTGAAACTTTCGCGCGCGATCCGAAATTCCCATTACGAGCACAGGATAGCCGACCTGGGAGAGCTTGAAAGTAGCATCGATGTGGAATATAAAAGTTCCTGGGTCACGGTCCATGAGTCGTAACAAATTTCTGGTAGTCAGCCCCACAATAAATGGTTCCTCATCCGAGCCGTCACCAACGATAAGGTCGCCATCAGTTGTTTTACTATAAGTAAATGTGATTGGAGCTGAGTCACCTTTTGAGGTTTTGTAAGCCAGATCTCGCACCGCAGTCGTAATATCTTCGTGCTCGTCGTTGTAGCCAAGCTGCGTTTTGAAATAGTAGCTGACAAAGTTCTGAATCGCGCGAAGACGTGGTAGCCTCTCTCCCTCCAGCCCATACTTTTTTCTAAGAGCGCTCCAAATACGAACCGGTTTCAATCGGTATGATACGAGCTCCTGGCAAAAGAGCTTTTGCTGTCGCGTCAGTCCTGCTTCGCGGGGTGACCTCGCCACCGAAAAATGATTGCCAATCTCATACAAATCCATCATTCGCGTCACCGTGCACGTCAAAAATTTTCCTCTCCATCCACAACTCACGCCGGAGCCTGCTATTTGGCATGCTTTTGACTTACACCGCAGTAATTGATACTTCATTGTATGCTTGATCGGGTCCGCGCAGATAGTGCATGAGGTCATGTTAGCCTTGGTAACACGAGTAGCCTTTCCCGAGTCCAGTAGTTCATGCCCTTCCTCCTCGGCCAACGAGACGGCCAGCTCTCTCCACTCAAGCTTCTTAGGCATATCTCCGACCCGTGACCGGGAGAAGCCTTTAATGAATGACAAGTCACTATTTGCTGAATTTGTTTTGGCACTGTCAGACTCTGTACATGTAGAGCCAGCCAATGCCACATCTTTTATGTCTTTCTGTGGTGGGACCCACTTTTTGTGTGTTGGTCGACATTCCTATGTGTGAATCTGCAATGTGCTGTGTATACCAGATAAGCTATGTGCTTTTTTAATTTTGCTGTGGTTTCACGCAGTTGATGTGCCGAAACGTAAAGTTCGGTGATATCTAGTGGTTGCCGTGGAATACGGTTCTATTAACCGATATGGTGTAACGTTGCGGATTTGAAAGTTTGTTTGGACCTCACATATTTAACATTAGAAAATGATGGCTAAAGAAATGAATGGTGTGAGCTCTACCGGTCACAACTGTCTACGTGGGGAATAGGAAAGCGCTTAACGGAGAAAAGAGGGGGGGGTATTGGTTTGTAACCATCATTTAATTTTGGAATTTGCTAGGAGTGCTAGTCGGTGATTTTGTTCGCTAATTTTATCCACTTACCAGAACCAGAAAATTGCAAGTGATAAATTACAGCCCCCTAAAACTCCCCGCTCGTGACCCTGGAGGCGTCACGGTCGACGCGCAAGCCGTCACCGGGGATTGGGTCAGCAAAAGTGAATGTGTACCGTTTCTGGTAATACAGCCAGCCACCCGATTAATAAATGTACCGGTAATGTATTTAATAAATTCGCCGCACGATTTCTACTTGCATGTTCGACTCTCGATCCCAAAATATGCATATTTACATGTATGCGGCAACTGGTAATCAAATTAAGTTGATCGGGTTATACAGCTTGTATTCGCCGCCGGCGAGTCGCCGGACACCCGTCACGTCGCGGGATGTGCACGATGCACTGCACCGTATTTTAAACAAGTACATGTACATGCACCGTATCGGAGACCCCCCCCATCACAATGCAACTGTAGGCAACAAGACCCGCGGCGTATTATCGGGTGATGCTCCTCGCAAGGCACCAGAATGCTCGCACTCTTCCTCCGATCTCAAGACTCTCGAGTCGTCGTCGACAGCAGCCGTGCGGGCGAGCGCATCACTAAACTGTATACCAAAGAGTCTTTGGCAAAATCTCAAGCTCAGTCCATTTCAAACTTTTTGGAGTCCATAGTAGTTTCTCCTATAGGTACTATTAGCAGAGACATACCCGCAAGGTGATCGCCGGCGACGCGAAACAAGCCCTTATGCCCAACTCACGAAATCTCACTTGATGGTCGCATAGGCTCCACCTGCGACTCGCAGTGCGAGCGTATCGAAGACGAATTCGTTTGGCAAGTGAAAGCGGCGAGAAGGTAGTGCAGCTGATTTAATGGCCCCCTCTTCGTCGAAGAGTCTTCGATGCCCCAAATCGTTTCATTTCAACCTCGATCATCGAGTCGATTTGTTTCTTGAAGAGCTCGTTATAGTCGCACCCTATGGCCCATAGGCACATGCACCCATAGTATGGGTGCATGTGCTAAGTACGTTTACAGTTCTTCAGCTTCTTGCGTCGGAATGACCTCATCCTTTATACTTTCATGTACAAGTACACGTACTCGGTCATGGCTGTATACAGCAAGCGTACGCGAGGTAATGCTGCGTGCCCCTCCTCTGCGGAGTCCGCAAGATCATGAAGATACTCAAAGGGGCCAGCTTTTAGTAGCTCAAAACATTATCTACATTTGTCGCCCCTGCTGTGCACTTCAACATGACCATCGTCAATATGCGTATGATACGCCGATATAATAGTGGACAACATCGTGCAAAGAGCCGCCGAGCAGGATTCACTGAGGTGTTTGGACGAATGCCTGAATTGGATGAACGTAGACGTCCGACTCAGTGAGTGCGGTCTGGATGCGCATCCCCTTCGTCGGCAAGCTCCGTATCTCTTACGTTGCACTCGGTCTTGTCCGATGCATTTTGACAAACACGGGTCACCTACCGGGTGCGTCTCCGATACACTCACTGCTGCATCGACTTAGTTTTGCCATTCTTCAATTTGCCCCGCCCGACCTTCCTCGCCGACTTGCCACCTGTAAACATGGCCTGCATCAAGAAGTTCCTCACCGCGGAGGATCTCAAGATGGCGCTCAATATTTTCTGCTGCGTCTACGGAATTGGTACACTCGGTATGCCCGGCAATTTCTCGCGCGCCGGGCCCGTCCTGGCCGTCATCGGCATGGCTTTCATGGCATTTGCCAACGTGTGTGCATCCGTGGCCATCTGCCGCGTCATGCTTTTGGCTCCCAAAAGTGTCAGGACCTACAGCGACCTGGGTGAATGGTGCATGGGCAAGTGGGGTCGCTGGCTTTCAGTCGTCTCGCAGATGGCCTCGTGTCTTCTTGTGCCATGCGTGCCTCTCGTGTTGGGCGGTACTCTACTGGACGGCCTCTTCCCAGACGCCTTCAGCACTAGCTACTGGATCTGCTTCATGGCGCTCATGTGTCTACCCGTGTGCCTCATTCCGACACTCAAGGAAGGTGCCGGTGCCGCCTTTGCCGGTTGCGCAGGAACGCTCATTGCCGACGTCATCGGCGTGGCCGTCGTCATGTATGGCATGCGGGGACACCCAACGCCTCCGTCACCCGACATCAAGTTCTCGCAGGTCGCGGGTATGTTCGGTAACCTCTCGCTGGCCTACAACGCCGGCATTGTGATCCCAGCTCTGCAGCGTCAGCACAGCGAGCCTACACGCATGCCTCGCGTGGTGTTCGCTACGATGGCCTTTATCTCGGTTTTGTTCCTGATCCTCGCCAGCACGGCGTACTCGTCCGTGGGCTGCCAGATCACTGGCAACCTGCTATACTCCATCTGCCCGGACTCGACTAACGGCCTCACCACACTGGGGTTCAAGTCGGACTGGGGCGCCGTCGTCATGGCCTACTTCTTCATGCAGCTGCACATTACGATCGATTTCTCGGTCATCCTGAACCCGGCCTTCTACCTCGCTGAACGCTTGGTCCTAAAAATGCACCAAAAGCAGGAGGACGATGTGGAAAATGCTCTCACCTACGGGGCTTCTTCGTACGTCGCTGCCAACACGCCCAGTAAGGATGCCGCTAACTTCGACGATCGCCGCTCGTCTAAGATGTCGTACATCTCCAACGCCGACGCCGAGAGCCCTTACTTTGATGATGCTGAGGCGGAAGCTGCCGAGTATCGTGGAATCAACGCCATCAAGTACGTGATCCTGCGTGTCGCCATCATTGTGGTGTTAGTCATCCTATCGATAATCCTGAAGGACCATTTCTCCGATTTGGTGGACTTCGTGGGGGCCTCGTGCATCACGTTGATCAGTATTCTGCTGCCCATTATCTTCCTGCTCAAGAAGCTGTGGCACGAGATCCCGCTGTACGAGAAGATCCAGGCGCTGATTGTCGTGGTTGTGTGCGGTTTCCTGGGCTGCTACGTGACGTACACGTACGGCAAGACGCTGTTCGCGCCGACGGATTCGGACGCTGAGTTCCCGTACTACGATAGTGAGTACGAGAACCAACTATACTACAACTACACTGCCGTTCACGGCGCGTAGCTGTGCATGATGGAAGTCGTACCGGTAGCTGTAACACCGTACATGTACATGTAGCATACTTTTCGAAGCAGTTCGTATTCTTGAAGTTTGTTTTGCTGCACACGTACTACGCGGCGTAGCTGCGAGGTTAAGCTGTCAGAATGATTCTACATCTACGTTACCACTACATGCATTTCGTGCAACCACTGTAAAAACTACATCATTAGAAATTGTAAATAATCAAAATCGGTAAAAACGGCAAACATAGTTCTCCGAATCAGTGGCTGGAAATCACTACAAGTTTTGACAGCCGATGCGCGAAGCGCTCCATACAAATGCGCACCGCCTCAAGGCGGTGGATGCGGCCTGTGAAAGCGGTGTCTCGACGAGCTTGACATCCGAAAATAAGTGCCACCGCTCTACGCTGTATCGATGGACGAAAAGAAGACAAGACATCGAAGCCGCTGCAGCCGGGAGCACTACTATTCTTCAAGGGCGTCGTGGGCCTAAAGTTGCTTTTCCAGAACTAGAAAAAAGTAAGATCATTGGAGTTTTATATATTATATTTTCTAACAAAATGCTGCTTTCTAGGCTTTTGGACTGGGTTCGTGACATGCGCAAGAACAAGGTGCGCGCTGTCACGTCGAGGTGCCTGCTCATGATGAGCGCACAGTTTGGAGTCAAGGGGTTTTGGATCCGTCAGCAGTAAAGCAGTACCTGAAAGAAGTTGACGTACTCAGTAACTACTATTGGGCGACTTCTCTATGTGGAAAAGCGCTCATTGAAGGACCGTTCAACACCACATTACAAACGACTTTAGCTTGAACGCTAAGGAAAGACGCAAGTTAATCACGTCTATAGTGCACGAGGCGTGGAGGGCAGTTTGTTCGAAAGTGCTCGACCCTCGGGTCGGCGCCTTCGTGTGCAACGCAGTCGCGGATTCCAACGCAAAAGGGAGAGTGAGATTCGGTCTTACTCTTCCTACTCATCCTATCCTTACTGTCTTCCACGTGGAGGTCTCACAGCCTCACGTTCTCCGCTCCATACGTACCACGCTCCAGCCACAAACCTCCGGCAGTAGCAGCTGCTCGTCGTTCCCTCGTCCAGAGTGATCCCGCGCATGCGCATCATCTTCCAACACTCCTCCTCGCCGACACTGCGTCCTGGCGGTGTGTTCCCAGCTCTTAATGCAATCCCACCTGATCTCGCAGCTCATCAAGTCTCGGGGCCGGCAACGCCTTCGTTAGGATGTCCGCAGGCATCCTCTTGCTCTCTCGATACTCCGGTCCCAGTACGCCTTCCTTGGTGAAATGTCCAACGAACTTGATCCGTACGTCCACATGTTTCGCTTTCGATGAAGCACCCTCACCTTCGAGTTGCTTCAGTGCAGCCTGGTTATCTACTCGTAGCGGCATCGGCTCTACGAACGCGATCTCCAGCTCCTTAAGCAGCTCTCTTACGCCTAGTAGCTCTTGCGCCATGACCGACGCTGCGGTGTATTCTGCTTCCATCGTAGACAAAGACACACCCGTCTGCTTCTTGCAGACCCAGCTTATGGGCATCCCGTCTACTGTGACGAGCCCACCAGTGACCGACTTCCTGTCGCCCTTATCAGCCGCAAAGTCCGCGTCACTATAGCCCACAACTTCCAGTGGCTCCATCCGCCCTCTGTCTCCTTTCATCCGCAGCCTCAGCTGCTTCGTCCCCAGCGAGATACCGCAGTACTCGCTTCGCCAACTTCCAGTCCGTGACCGTGGGTTCATGCGTTCGCCGCGACGCCTTGTGAACAGCAAAAGCTATATCTGGCCTTGTGCAGCGAGCTACCCAGAGTAGGCTGCCCACCAACGACTGGAACTTCTTCACTGTCGCAACCGCGGATGCACCGGAGATCGGCAATTTCTCTAGTTCGATGTCGCATCCATCACTCCATTCTAGTCCAATCGGCATCCGCGCTCCGTGCGCCATACCCATGCCGAACTCATTCAGCATCTCTGTGATCGTGATTTCTTGGTCGAGATCGTACCCATACGAGTCATCGTATACGACTCTCATCCCGAGAAACTTCCTGGCCTCTCCCAAATTCTTGATGGATAAGTCGGCAAGTTCTGCAAAGAACACATCCACGGCCTCCTGTCCCGTTCCGGTCACTAGTAGGTCATCAACATATTCGCCGACTACCAGCACTTCGCGCCCGTGTCGTCTGTAGTAGACACACATGTCAGTCAGGCTTTGTATGAAACCAATCCCTTTTAGCTTGCGATGCAGGAGCTCAATCGCACCTTCCGCATCCAGTTTAGTCTTGAATACCCATTTTCCGTGCAATGCGTGTGCTCCACGCGGGAGCTTCACCACCTTCCACACACCATTCTGTTCGAGAGCCTGCAGCTCCTCCGCGATGGCCCTCAGCCACCGCGACCGGTGTCGACTCTTCATTGCCTCTCGGTAGTTCCCTTGGGTTCGGCTCCACTAAACTGTTCACCACGTCGGGCGGAGTCTCCTCCTGACCTTCCAGGTCTGGGCCGACTCCTCCTGACCGTTGGACTACGGAACGCGTAACTGGGCGATCCCTAGTCCAGTTCTTCTTCTTCTTCCTTTTGGAGCGCTTCTTAGCGCTCCCACTCGCATTCCCTGCCTCGGCAGGTGCCATACCGCCCTCGGGCGTCTTCTTAGCAGCTTCCGACTCCTCCTGAGGTACGCCCTCGTCGTCCTGCAGGTACAGTCGCTGCACTTTCTCGTTCTGCTCTTTGTTGAGCGTCTCTATGTTCTTCACGTGTTGTGTCACGATCACGACCTTGTCCTTTGGCAAGTAAACCCTGTAGCCCTTTGTCTCCTCTCCGATTCCGACAATCATGCCTGCCTGAGCTCTCTGTGCAAAGTTTCGTTTCCGCGGGTCCCTGTAAACAGTACATGGGGACCCGAAAACAACTATCTCCCCTACCTGCGGCGTCTGCTTCGTCAGTACTTGAATCGGTGACGCACGCCCTGGGTTGGAGCTGGTTGGGGACCGGTTCAAAATGTACGCCGCGTATCTAACAGCATCTCCCCAGAAACTGAGAGGAAGCCCGCAGGCAAACACCATGCACCTGGCCATATTCATAATGGTCCCGGTGCATCCTCTCAGCCTTTCCGTTGCTTGCTTGGTTTCGCGCCTCGCTGCGCTGTCGTGCGACACCAGTTCTCTTGCAAAACAAATCTACGTTTTCGTACTCACCTCCGGAATCCGTTCGTAAGACGTGAATCCTGCAGTCGAACCGTTTCTCGAAGTAGACGAGGAACTCTTCGAACTTTCTTGCCGCTACATCCTTCGTCTTGGCGAGAAATACCCCACAATAGTTCGACTTGTGGTCGACAAAGTTTATCATGTATCTGTTACCCAGGCGATCTTTCGGGGTCATGGGTCCTTTAAGGTCGGAACAGATCACGCCTCCCACACGATCTGTGGGAGCATGCTCACCAGAGTCCTTGCTCGATTGTCTGTTCTTCGTCTGCTTGCCCTCGGCACAAGTCAGACAGTTCACTCTCCGTCGATCGGTCAGTTCGATGCCGGAGCTTGGCTCGCGTGCCAACCGCTCCACGGCATCATAATTCAGGTGCCCGAGACGTCGATGAAACTCGTCCAGCGTGCCCTTCTGCACATTGCTCGTCTCGCCGTCGGTCGCCGCCACCACCTCAGTGAGCGCGGCCATGATCACGTCTGACGCGAGTTCGCGCTTCTTCTTTACCGATCCGCACACAATCAGCACGTTCCTTCGTAGCTCAACGTCAAAAGCCACACGCTGTCCATTCTTAGCGGCCACGACGCGTCGTCCGCTCTTATAGGTCAGTGTGAAACCTTTTTCGTCTAATTTTCCGTACGATATCAAATTATGTACGACGCCCTCGGCATAGTACACGTCCGTAAGCATGAGTGTCTGCTCGGCACCGCATGCCGAGACTCTGAGTGTCAGTGTGCCCTTCTTTCTTATGCGCAACGGCTCACCGTTGGGCTGCACACACACGTCCTCGCACTCCTCCACTTCGTCCAGCCAGGACTCGTCACGGACTAGATGTCTACTAGAATCACTGTCCAGGATCCACATTTCCTCGGTCGCAACCGTGTCTTCCTTTACGGCAAGGGTCAAATCCGGTTCCCCGTCGCCTTCTCGCCCACGCTCCGGACACGCTGCACGCAGATGCCCAACTCGGCCACACTCGTGGCATTTACGCGTTTCTCTACCACGCGCCTCGCCAACTGCTCCCACCAGCTCTTTTCCAAGGCTGCGGTGCCTTACCGGATCTAACTCCCAGGCCTGCGCGAAGTGAGCCAGTTCTTCGGCCTGCTGCAGATAGTCCGTCCTGCTCGCGTCGACCTTGGCCATTAGTACCGTCCGTAACTCAGGAGACGCGTACTGCACTATATTATTAAGTGCAAGATAGTCAGCTCCGCCGCCGCACGCCTCGGAGATGGCTACGAGGTACATGTAGTGCTCCGACCAGTTGCGTTTAGCGTCCTTTGGTGCAGTGAAGAGCTTCATCGCCTGCGCAGGCGTGATTTTCGTCTTAAATGCTTCCAGCATACGTTCCATAACGTATTGCAGTGTGGGTAGTTGCGCCCACCACATGTCCACTTGCTTATTGTAGTACTGCTCCGCGGTTCCGGACAGGTAGTGTCCCAACAGATCCACCTCCACGTTCTCAGACCACCAGAACCCACAGGCTGACTGCGCAAGCTGTACTTGGCGCTCGAAACGGCGGCCCCACTCCAGGAAACCCGAGCCTAGCCCAACGTACAATTCTTTTCTATCGAATGGGCGTATCGACAACTTCTTCTGGCGAGCATCTGGATACCGTGCAGGCGTCCCTTGCTGCACTGGATAGCCGCCAGCACCACCTTGCACTCGTGCATCTTGTGGCTGCTGGGGCCCTGGTCCAGGTCGATCACCTTGGCCGCCTTGCGCTGCGGCAAATAGCCGCTGTAGATCAGAGAGTGGTACACCGTAACCCACCTGGTGCCGTCCGAAATACTGCGGTGGCGGCGCCGGTCGGCGTGGTGTTGTTGTGAGCGGGGTCTCTGGGGATCCCGCCAGCGAGTCGATGTGCATACGTGTCCCACGACCTAACCCCGATGCGAACAAACTCGAGTTCATCGGCGGTGTCATGAGTGGGTCGGCGGTGCGCGCGCGCTTCTCTCCGTCACCCAACCTTCTTTCGATCTTCGTCTGGGACTCTTCAAGCTTCTTGAGTCTCCCAGCGAGACCACGCATGATCTCCAACATCTCTGATGCTTGGTCATTACCGACGGCTTGGCCTTGGCCGTTGGTATTGGTACCGTCACCCCTTTCGTGAGTGACGGTGGTGCTCTTCTCTTCTATGTCTTCGGCCATACCGATCCTTTCGCGACCGGTAGCGGGTGCTGGCGTTGACGCTGGTGCGTCGTCGCGAGCGACCTCATCTATGGCATCGTTCATTGGGCTCAAAACCTGTTCGAAAGTGCTCGACCCTCGGGTCGGCGCCTTCGTGTGCAACGCAGTCGCGGATTCCAACGCAAAAGGTAGGGTGAGATTCGGTCTTACTCTTCCTACTCATCCTATCCTTACTGTCTTCCACGTGGAGGTCTCACAGCCTCACGTTCCCCTCTCCATACGTACCACGCTCCAGCCACAAACCTCCGGCAGTAGCAGCTGCTCGTCGTTCCCTCGTCCAGAGTGACCCCGCGCATGCGCATCATCTTCCAACACAGTTCCCCCCGAAACAATACAGCGGGGTTTTGTCAAGGCGGGCCTCGTTCCGATAGGACCACGAATGGTAGATGGCTCGTTTCGTGTTGCCGAGCCACCAGCGCCGGAACTAGCATAGCATAGCTCACTCACTAAAAACTAAAAGTTTGGTGCTATTTTACATTTTTTTTGTCAAGGATGGAAGTTCGTTGTAGAAGGGGTGTCACCATATAGATTTTGGTTGTGTTGACTTTTTACGTTCGCGGCTTCATGAAATGCATTGGTTGCACGAAATGCATGGAGTCCGGTAGGTGTAGACGTAGCCTACCGCGGTGGAAGTACCGCCAAGACTGCAGAGCGTTACCACCACGAAATATCAAAGCCAGAATTATTGCGCAGAGCTGATGAGATAGATCGTGCTGGGTTATGCATACCATTCAAATGACAAACTTACTAGACCACTGTACTCGCTGAAAATGTAAAACACCATATCGCCATGGATCACGATTAGCACGTAGCCTCGCTAGTCGTCTAAAGCTCATCAATAAAAGTGTCGCTGCCAGAATCGTGGTTAGATTCTGGTACGGTTGCGCTGGTTGGATACACGAATACCGGCCGCTTCGAAGGCGGGAACAGTGTTAACAGTGCGTCGACGGTACTGGAGACAAAAAATATGGAGCAGAAAATTTAGTAACACAGCGGCAACAGAACAAACTCAACCAAGCGCAAAAGCGTACCCGCCAGATATCTCCACGTATTCTGGATGCTGGTACATAAGCAGACGCATAAGGTAGAGGATCTTCTTGAGCACTTGATACGACTGGAGGACTGCCCAGCTTTCTCCTTCAATGTTGAGCTCCTTCAAAAACTGGAGGCTCTCGTTAAAACGAATAAGGTCGTTGATTGGCAGCAGCTTTCGGTTCTGAGTTGTGAGAGCCGTGGCGAGAAAAGTGTACGACGTTATCGCAAGAAATTCAAAGGACTTAGACGCTTTTGCCTTCGAAAGACGGTCGAATCCTTCTTCGACGTCTTCCATTGCGCGGAATCCTTGATTTGGCGTCACATATACTCTCGTCATATGCGGGTTGGGCTGACTTCTGGTCAAGTGACAGTGAAAACAAAGCCCCACACCACCCGTGTACGTCGTGCAGACGCCCTTGCTGAACATGACCATTATGTCTCCGAGTTCCGAAGCGCTGTAGTCTACCCCAAGTTCCACTTTCAAGCGTACCGATGACAGATTCGCGATGATTTTTTTAGTTTTACAGGTATTGTGAAAACCAATCGCTATGTCCAATTATTTTTGCAAATCCACCGTTTTAAAGCGCTGATAAGAGTGAATTCATATATATAAACGGAGGAAAGCTTATAATTAGATGGGCAGCCTTCTATTTAGACTCTGTTTTATAATGTGCTTCGTCGTTCTTTTATAGCTGTTTCGCATGAAACGCCCATACTTAGATGGGCATTCCGACCTTCGGGTGCTTTTATAAACGCGCAATGGAGATGGAGAAAACCCGAGCTAGAGTAGAAGTGAAGATAGGCGAGTTTGGTTGCACCAGCAGAACAAGTGTACCAGTTGAAGGCGCTGAGTTTGAGTTCGACGAAGTACACGATAGCTTCGACAGTGTATATTTAATAGCAGAAAGAAAGGTAAGCGTAGCTTTAGCTGTCTATTCTACCAAGACCACACGCCCCGACATGAAGCTGTATATGAAGCCGACGCAGCACGCCAAGCAGTCGCAGTTAGCTCCACTTTCTGGTGAATCTTGGCTTACTGTGCTGTCTCAAGCTCAAGCTAACTACAAGAAGCAAAAGACATTTGAAGGACCATTTATCGTCCAGCTGCACATGTACGCAGCTAAAGAAGTTCGACAAGTAATTCGACGTGCTACGCCAGCCCGCATTGCTGCAGCGGCAATAGCTATCGATTCGTACCTGACAGAGCGCTCCGATGTGCAAGTCGGCGACATGGCTCGCACACATTGGGCTATTAGTCTGGCCCGTCAGCCTGAAGGTACTGAAGTAAGCCTTCCCAGTAACGCTACCTTTCGTCAAATGCAGCACTTGGACGCAATGCGTAGTCC